>NW_009213302.1:759-964 GCF_000690835.1 Fulmarus glacialis | reverse complement strand
GCGTTCCCTACAGGACAATAATTATTGCTTGTTGTCCTTTCCAAAAATCATGTCAGGAACAGAGAAAAGCATTGATTCAAGCCAGCATCTATTAATTTACCTGCATTTTGCCAGACTGCTCCTCCTTCTTCTTCTCCCCACTCGCTGCAATTGTTGCAAAGTACTGGATGACACGCTTTGTGTTCACAGTCTTCCCTGCACCGGC
>NW_009213302.1:0-716 GCF_000690835.1 Fulmarus glacialis | reverse complement strand
GTAGGCAGGAGGTCCCCTAGCACCTAGGAGTCCTGCAGGGACCTGAGCAGGGGGTGTACATACGTGATCAGGATCGACTGGTTCTCACGATCTGTGAAAGGACAGAAAGAGTTTTCTTAGTGCTCCTCAGTTGCAGAGAAATCAAAATCTATGAGAGAAACTGACCGTGAACTTAAGCGTCATTAAGAGTGCAGGAACACTAGACAGCTAATTTCCAATTAAAACGCCCTGGAAATGTAAGACTCCATCCCTTTCAGGATTTTTTGAAGTTCCCCCAATAAAAAAATGAAGTCTTATTTGGATATGGATGTAAGATAAATTATACTATCTTCTTTTTAAGATAATTCTTTTAAAATCAAGATTGATATTTCTGTATACAAGAAAGAACCAAACCCAAATATTATTTTGTGGTGTCAATAAGATTAAAGTGACTAAAACATGTAACATAAGATGAATTGACACTTTCTGGAGACTCAAGAGCCTTCCAAGATCAGACCATAGGCCCTCCTGGGTTCAAGAATCTTTTGGGCCAGGAATAGTATAGTTGTATGTAATGGTTTGGGTAGACTTTGCATGAATTCATCTCCTTACTTTAGTCATTGAAATAGACCTTTAGAACATACGATTTTCTTTGATAAAGAATATTCAGGACTTAAGTATGTTGTATGTAATTTGTGATTCCCTTTGCTTTTTAAAAAATGTTTCAACTGAGAGTT
>NW_009213301.1:0-9981 GCF_000690835.1 Fulmarus glacialis | reverse complement strand
TGCGTGGTTGGTTAAACCACGACAGTCAGAAAATGTTCTTGCTATTTGAATTTAATATTGTCCCGGCTGCCTGAAGTACCCAGCCCCTCAGCTCCTGGGACAGATACCCTCACTGCTCACTGGCTCCTCTTCAGTGCTTGGGACCAAATTGCACCTAAAGGATCTGACAGTACAGCTGTTTGCCGATTACAAGGCACTCTGGCACATATCAAGATGAGATGAAAATCTTCCAGTCTGTTTCACTAAAGGATTTATTATTTCCCAGGCCTTTCCTCTATAGCATAATGAGAATAAAAGCTTTCGAGATTCACAGATCTTACCTAAAGTACCATAATGCATAGAAAAAAGCATCTCTTTCTTCAAGAAAGAACCCATAGATTTTACAAAAGGCAAGGGAAAAGGAACTAATATTAGACAAAGAAAGCTGTTTTCCTCCATTAAAAAAAAAAAAAGAAAAAAAATCAGAATTTGAGCCCACAAGAGATTTCAAGCTTGAAAAATACGTACATCATGTGCTGAGACATGGAACCTCTAAGGTGTTTCATTGGCACTTAAAACTACTTTCAAGAAACACCTGGACTTGAGTAAGCAGTGTGATCAGACAATGTCAGCAGGGGTGGGCAGATGTAGAGAAGTGTGTTACACATTCAAAAGCCATTTTAAAGCTGAAAACTGCATTATCAGCAAACCATTTACAATAACTTCAGTACCCGAAAGTACATTATTATTAATGCTAGAGCTCTTCTATAGGTGATTCAATACTCATCCAGTCCGATTCCTCTCAGAAAGATACGGTTTCTGTTCTTTAATTATCACAATATTACTAGCAGCTTTAACATTCATGATTCCAAATATGCTTTTCTATATGTTCTTTGTCTTACAGTATTTTTACAAATGCTATAGAAACACTTGCTAAAAATCACTATTTTCTCCTACCCAATAGTATGATTACCAGGATGCAGTCATTTGTCTCATGCATTAAATTTGAGGATGAAGGAGAAAGTGTTTGGTGGTCACTGCTTTGTTTGGATTCCCATTTGGATTACTGTTTGGAAAGCCTGAGCTTTCTGCAGTGTTACTGAGACTGTAAAGTATTTGCCAAAACTCAAAGAAGCTGTAAGCTCGTTTTCCATGTAGCCAAAAATACCTGATAAGCCATTTGTGCCTATATGGATGTCATTATGCCTAGAAAGAACTTACACCGATCTAATTAATAACATTGCTTCCAGATAGCGTTGCTTAAGCAGAGATTAAAATTGCTTAAAGATGGATATGAACACTATTTCACAGAAGGGAGGAAAAAGAAAAAAAAAAAAAAAAAAAAGAGATATGAATTGGTTTGCATAAGACTTCACAAAAAAGAAGGAAAGAACAAATTTATCTGATTCAGATCCCAGTTATTTTTATATTACTGTCATACTCCTGTCTGTAAATATATTTATACATATGTATTAAACAAAAATACACACATATCTATAAGGATCCTTTAAGTTAAAAAAAGTGTTCCAGAAAAATATTGTCTGTAAACATATCTATATTGTTCTTAAAGAAACTAATATTCATGTATTTTTCTTGTGCCTCAAACTGTGGGAATAACAAGTGCTATTTTGGAATCTAAATATCTCATGGCAAAAGTGAAATGCAGTCATTTGAGCAAGTAACATGCTCCCCCACAGCCCTGGCTTCCTGTCATGCACCATGTATTCAGACTGTGTTTTCAAATACAGGTACAGGGGGAAGAGAAGAAAAAGGCACGGCCCAAAGTTACCTTTTCCAAGTTGGAAAATTGAAGGGCATCTTCAGGATAGTGATAAATTCCTCCAGATGATAGGAGGATAGAGCATGTGGTTTTGTACACACAAACAAGCACATGGAGTGATAGAGGAGCCAGTTTAGTTATATTGGCATGCCCATATTGGTAGCAAGAATCATCTATTAATTATTTTCATGCTTTATACTTCGTCAGAAGAGTAGCAGTCTTCAGTGTATTCCATGTTGTTGCAAAAAGCTTAAAGAAAACAAACCAAATCACCAACACATTTTGGGACCTTCTCCAACCCAACCAGAAGACAGGGATGGGCATAGTTTGTGCAAACCTCTGACCCAGTCCAAGAATCTTTGCACTTAGAAAGAATTCAAATATCTAAGACAGACAAAGGCAAAATGAAAAAAAAAAAAAACAAACAAAAAACCAAAACAACAAACCTGAGTAGCTCCAGAGAATGGATTTAATTTCCCATGTACATGATTGCTGAACTGATGCGTCCTTTATTCTCACATAAATTTTTGTTTGCCCATAGCTTCCAAACACTGTTTCATTTATTGAGTCAATTCGTCGACTCGGGTCAGATTCAGACATAAATCTGTGTCCTATATCCACACTGCTAATATGCCTAAAAGAAAGTAATGAATGCTGCACTTCCAGATAAGTATAATGAATACCAAACCTCACAAAACAGCTGGATGTGTGTGTACTTGATGAGAAAGAACAATGGTTTGAGACACAGTAATCTTTCCGGCTGGTAAGTTATTCCATAAGTCTATCAAATTTTGAGCTGCATTTGTATTTTAGTATTTTCTCATGTGTAATGCACAAAAACTTGAATTCTAGATGGACATCCAAATCATCTGATATTTTTAAGCCATAATTTTGGATTTCTTAAACAAACTGTTCCTCATTATGAATCTTTTTACAGCATTACTTGGAGTCTTGCAATTACCAGGCCATATTTTCTAAATTCAAATTTTAAGTTGATCTCACAGAACATCCACGTAAAACTTAGCATATACAAAGTAAATTTGTGCATAGAATAGACCAATGCACAAATAATTACCTTTTTTGTAAATACAAATGCATATTTTATACACATAGAAAAATTATTTGTCCACATTTTGCAGAAGTTTCAGATACCAAGATAAAAATTTACTAGTTTATTTAATTGCAGCCTGTTCTTCAGTTAATGAATCATAACCGCTATTATTCCTGTCCACGAAAAGGAGTCAATATTGTCTTGAAGGCACACGTAAAGCAAGAACTGGCATAACTCAATGTGCTAACGTATTTACAACATTATGTTGAAACCATTATGTTTCTGCCCATTGTGCCTATCACAAAGCTTTCTGATTTAGGGCTCAAACTGGACTACACGCTACTGGTATCTAATTCAAGCATCCTCTTCCCGGATTATGCACGCACCCAGACCCTGGCAGCGCCAATTAGAAAACCATCAGAATAACACTGCTGAAGTGCAGTATCACAGTACTTGCGAGATGCACACCAGGCACCTAAGGGGGAGGTCTGCCTCTAGTCTTTCGTTTAATTTTAACAAACAGTGGAGTGTTGAGCTAGAAGAATCATGACTTTCAAATGCAAGTGTTCTGCCTTAAGAAGAGAAGGCAGGGAAATGGGAGGGGGGTGGTGTGGTGGGAAATCTACCTCCTGCTAAGAAAAATAGGCCTTTGAGAACCATCTGTTACACGTAATCTGAAGTTCTGGTTTTCATGTTCTTAATTCGACATGAGAGACGCTCAGACTGTCCTAAAGTCTGCTGCTTCTGCTGTCATCAGAACAACAAATTAAAGAGTTTTGCTTGCCATGAAGGAGGAGTTCATTTTTGTCCCTATGGATCTTCAACCCCTTTGCACTCTGATAGCACATCTAGTGAACTGGAACCTATACCAGTTTCAACAGATGCTGCAGAGCAAGGCTGAGCAAGAAGAAATGTTTGCAGCCATCAGGGAATTAGAGAAAAGGCCAACTACTACAGTAGGCTGAGACTGCAAGTTTTAAGTAAAAATATCAGAGATAAATTGTGGTTTTGGGCCTTGAGAACACAAACTGAACACCAAGGGACAAGATAAAAAAAAAAAAACAACAACTTTTTTTTCTCCAATTTTGTTTTAAATGGAGAAACAAGGAAGTCCTGATGTGGCATTTACTCCTTGGCCTGAGTCATAAATCATTTGGATCTTAGACTGAAACAATACCTTTCCTACTCTTTGGAGCAAACGTGTTTCCCAAAACAGTGCCTTGTGGTTTGTTTCATGCATCTTTAGAATGCAAAAATTATGCAAATCTTTACTTCATTCAGATTTACTTTCCCAATCTTTTTACTTTAGCATTCTTTTCTAATACGTGATCCCTTTATCTTTCAATTAAATGCATCCTTTCCTAATACGAATGCACAGAAAAAGCACAAGAACGACCAACAACAAAAACATCGTCAGGACCTGAAACTCATTGTTCACTTTGCTCCTACACACCCTGCCTCTTTATAGTTCCTCTCTCACCTAACTTAAAACTCCTTGGGACCAGATCAGACACTTATTTTGAATTTGTACACTGCTGGCACAATTGGTTTAAACTGCCCCTTTTGCACTAACATAATCACCTACTTGCTGAAAGATCTGTAAACTCAGTCTCCATAACAAAAGTCAAAGATCCAATCACTAATCTTCTACATTGCAACACTTTGCATTTTTGCATCTAGAGAGAGTGCATTGCCCTTATCCACTTTATGAATCCTTCATCTTTTCAAGTATAGGACAGAAAGTCAATGTCACTGCTCCCTTGGTCTTTTGACATAACAGCACCCAGAAACTATTTCTACTGCTGATATCTTCATATAAACTTTTGAGGAGACCTACAGCTGCTGAAGGATTTGGATAGGTCTCAGAGAAAGCACACCATGTATTTATGCCCTGAAGTTACCTTAGGTCGGTATAGAAATTTCTGATAGAAGACTTGCATAATTGACATAATACACGTTTCAGAAAGGCATCCACGGGCTTTTCCTCCTTTGCTGCTTAACTACCTAGAGTTTTGCGTCAACACTACAATAAAATACTGAATGCTCTGTTAATTGCGCAGAAAACCAACTAGCATCAAGTGACAGCAGTAGCTGCAGAAATACAAAGAGAAGTGACATTGTGGCATGCAGTCTTCATTTCAGTGACTATTTTGAAAAAAGCACTCATGTGAAAACTTTATAGTATATACAAAGGCTTTACAAACCAAAAATAAACCAGAGTCAAGTTCCTGGACAGTGAAGTGTGCTGTTGAAGTCTTGTGCACATCAGTTACAATTAGGAGGTCAGCTGGTTATCAGACTGATCTGTGAACTAGAATGGGAACTGCTCAATCTGATTGTGTTCGTGTCTTGTGCTGTTAAAAACATCTATTACAGAGTGGTATTAGGGAGTTTTCGTACTCATGTTAAGGCTGCAGAGTATAAGGAAACTTTTCATTACATCACCTATACCCATACAACAACATTCACAATCTGACCATTATTCTGTGATCCACATGTTTTGCCTAATTAACTCTGTATATACACTGCCATTAGCTGTGTTTGGAGTTTCAAGGACAAATGTTATAGTTCTTAGTTACCTTGTCTACCTAGATAATCTTGTGCAAAACAGCTGCAAAGCATTTTCAAAACAGAATGGTATATAGCTAGTCTTGCTATAAGAAATGGTAAAATATAAAACACTGGAACATCCAGCACAATTTTTTTTTTCTGCTCTGGAAAACACAAACAATTTCAAAGTCAGCAACATGCTGAGTGGCAACACAGAAACTGCGCTGGAAGAGAGGGCTCATTGTGTTTATTCAAATTATAACACTAATTAGAATTCCATATTACGCATTTACATTGATTAGTTACGCACATCTATTATAAGCAACAAATATTTTCTAATTGTTTTGAGTCATGTGCAAGCATTTACTGACTACAGAAAATTTTAAAAGACAGTCGAGTTGAACAATGAAGAATTATTTTGCTGGGACAAGAGAAAAAAGTGGAAGACACCAAGGGCAGCAAGAAAAGGCATGAGGGAGACATGATAGAGAGGGAACAGAAGAACTATGGCAGCTGGAAAGGAGCAGGAAGGAAGCAGCAAGCAGGATCAGAATGAGAGGGAGGAACGGGAAAAGCGAGTACAGAAGTTTCTCTCAGCGTTAGGAGAGCAATGACGAAAGAGAGAGAGATCTGCACATATGAGCTGACCATTTCCAGTCTGAAGCCTCCTTTTTCCTCAGTGGCTGTAGGGGCACTGGACACTTAAAAGCCATGCCCAGAGGAGCTCTAGCATTAAGGAAATGTAAAAATGGTCCACTGACCCAGAGTAGAAGCCCTGCAAAACAAGAAATCACCTGGCTACAACAGTTCTGCTGACTGAGCCAATGCTACCGAATTTAAAAAAAAAAAAAAAAAAAAAAAAAATCGGTTATTATGTTTTAACAACAACAAAAAATCTATGGATTTAGGAATCTTTTGTTTCCTTACATTCTCTTATTAAGGTGAAGTAATACATTCTCTTGGTAAGGTAACTCACAATTAAATGATGCCACAGTGTTTTCTCCCCAAATGTTACTCTAACATTACAAATTCTCTCTTCTGCTCTAGGTGCAGTGATGAGGCAGCATCCTGACTGCCTTTTACGTTTTTAAAGGATATTCTCAAAATAACACTCCTGTTCACAGCTGGTTTAAACATCTGCATGTGTCAAGTCCTTAAATGATCTCTTCTCTTTTTGGAGAAAAGTAGTAACAACAAAGCATGCTGTTTAACCATTTGCTGCATTCCTCTTAATTATACCGATGATGCCATGCAAAACTAAAGTGTCTTATTTTCCCTCCAAAGTTTCCCTTGCCTTTGGCTGATTTGGTCTCTGTTCAACTGGTATATGAGATGAACCATTACAAAAATCTGTGCTCTGAGGCTCTTCAAAGTGCAGTAAAATGTTTCTGTCTTTATGGCAGTTACCTCTCAAAGAATCATGAGTTTCCTGCAAATCTTTTATATATGGATTTTCTCTCCCTACAAATTACAGATGAATCTAACTTTCCCCCCTGCCCCCTCCAATTGACATCCTCAGTTTTCTTTTATGATGTGATTTTATTTTATAGTTAGATACAATACTTCTGTAAAGCCAATTGTAGATTTGGTAGGAAGTATGACAATTCCATTATCCTAGAAACTCAAACTAGCTGTAGATACTGCAAAAAGAGAAAAAAAAAAAAAAAAATTGCCGTAAACATCCATTCTTATCAGACCAATTCTGTCCTTCCTTTTGCCTTTCCCCAGAAGATTACCAGTTTATTCAATACTTGACAAGTTTGCAATAAGAGCAGACGTACAACCTGCTGAATGTGTCATTCTGTCACCAGAGAAGGCACTGTAACCTTTTAGTTATTCTTCTGGAGGTAACTGGTCCACATCAACCACAGAGTAACCAGAATACGTGCACAAAACAGTATCTAATACACCTTGCCCTACAAGAACTGAAGAAATTATCTCAGTGTGTTGTACATCTGTGACATCTCACATCACGCACTCATGATCTTCATCCTAGTCTCAGAAAGGTAGGTAAGATTTTGCAAGCTGAGTTGCTGTCTAAACTTCATTTCTCAAACAACTGGGTGTATTTGATGTTTCTAAAAGCCCAGTTAAAGACACTATTATTCTGATACATTTTCTCTGTTATTTAAGGATACATATTATTTGTTCCACCGCCAGTGCTGTAGTTGCAGACCTCATCCCTCAGTTAGGGCAGCAGCACACATGCCTTGCCACCTTCTGCTCTGCCCTGCCAGCTGACAAGCCACTGACCGAGTCCCTTAGCAAAACCACTATTTTCACCCACATTGCCTCAGAAGAAGCCTTTCCTCAAATACTCTCCCCATTGCCATCACTCTCCTATTACTGAGTTTACTTTGATAGCAGATCAGTTACTCCTGTCTTTACTGAAAATAGTAGGAATAGTGCTGTTAGTAAGCTGACTATGAGTTAGAGAGGCAGAAAGAAACCCTTAATATTAACAGTTTATTTACCAATATTCCACCAGCGATCCCTTACATGCCACGTCAGTATGTAGGGCCACTACATGGACAAGCTCACAATCCCATTAAATATAGCAGTGGTTAAACATACACGGTGAATAGAAGAAAGAAAGAAGAAAAGACAGTTTATTGTATAGAGGTGACTGTTTGGACCTTAACCTGCAGGCTGCTCCACATGGGGAGACTTTTGCCTTTTTAAAGTCACATCACTGGTATGATTCCTTAAATATGTGTCCATGACAGATAAAGTTGAATTGCAGGGAAAACTTCTTCCTTCTTTCTTTACCTAAGGTCCATCATGCCTGGAAAACAATATGTTCCAACTCAAACCACATGGTTACATAGCAAAAAAGGACAACACACTGCAAAATTTGTCACTGTTGTAGTAGATTAGGCTGCAAAGTACCCATTGCAAAATGTATAAAAGCCAACCACATCTTCTCTTTTATGGCTTTTAATCCATGTTTGAGTTAATTGTTATAGGCCCACATTACACTAATGGGAACTTCTACAAATGAGCAGATTCTCTAAATTCAAGAATAATTAAGCTAATGGGACTACTAGCACTAGTTGTAGAATAGTAGTAATACAAGAATTGCACATAAACCGTACATTTCCATGCCATTGCATGAGTTACTTGTTCCTAAATCATAACTGTTGGTAGTCTGTGTTTATTCATGTTTTGAAGTAGATCATAATTTGTTTCATTTCTGACACAAAAGCTTCCCTAGAAAGCAAAAACATTTATTTATTTTAATTGACCCTGCCTCGAAATCATGGGATTTGTTTGTTGGCCAAAAACATTTCAACAATGCTTGTGATTACAGAGCTAGCTGAAAGCACAGATCTGGGAGCTTTTTCTCCAAGAAAACTGTTTTTATTTTTAAAAACACACTCCCTTCCCCCCTCTTCCAAGGCCAAATTCTTTGAAAATCTGATTTGTCATTGCTTCAATGGACCTGTTTTATTGCGCCCCAAAACTGCAGCTAAAAGCAAACTCTTTACTTCATGGTACACACAATAGTTTTCTGATATTAACAGTTATGCCATTCATGTGGAGACTACATGTGTACCACGGGGTACAGGTGAGAAGGAGGAAAAAAAAAAACAACACCACCCAACACAAAAAACACATCTTGCCAAATCAAATCCACCAAACAGACTCACCACTTCTAATTGGCTCTGCTGTGCATGTAGCAAGTAATGCAACTGTGTGCTATTGCTCTCTAAGGGCTATTTATATACTGTGACACACTGAAATACTCTGCTGGAAAAAGGAGTCTAAAACAGCACAGCTCAGTCTCACAAGTTAGCTCTTGTCTGGCTTTGTTAGCATCAGGGAAGTCTAAGAAGGACTGACACCTTTATGTGATGCAGAGAATTAAGATCAAAGCAATCCTTCCACGATCTGACATTGCTTTATACTCTGATGTACACTGACCCCTTTAAATTTGTTTATTATTTTGACCTTTCTAAGTTAAGCCCTTACTATTTTTTTTTTTTCCTGTGGACAGTAAAACACAGACAAAATTGTGAAGTAGGTGTAAACTGATCAAAGATTCATTAAGACAACTACAAATAGCATATCAAGTTAAACATACTACACCATTAGATGGTTTGAACAGTTGTTTCAGTAAATTGAACCTCACATTGCAAAAGTAAGACTTAATAGATAGAACCACCTCCCTAAGAAGTCAGAGCAAGTCAGGTTTTGTATTGCTGATACTTCTGTATTTGAGACATTTCATACTAATATAATGCATTAATATCTAATACACACAATGCCACATTAAAGCTATGAGAACAGGAAAAAAAGGTAAAGAACGAGACACTTGTTTAAAAAGGTCAATACAGGTCAAGGTTTCAGAGGAACATAACGCTGCTACATACATGTAAAATATATAGACGTGAAGTCACAGTTTGGCAATAACGTTGCCACATCACAGTTAGTGGAGATCAGAAAGAAAGGGCTGTTATCTACAGTATTTCTTCTATTCTAGGAAATGAGAAGCCGGGTGCCAGTATTAGCTTCCTGCAGTCAGTATGCATACATGGAGACAGGCAGGAATCACAGATTAGAGTTCCTTACAATTAATTTAAGAAGCAAAAAGTAAGAGAATCATAGAATCATAGAATCA
>NW_009213300.1:0-9217 GCF_000690835.1 Fulmarus glacialis | reverse complement strand
TTCTATGATTCTATGATTCTATATGCTTAGACATGTGAAAAGTATGTGAATGTCAAAAGTAAGATAGATTGGTTGGACAAGATAACCCAAAGTTTACCTCAAGTTCAATAAAATTACTTATGGAGGAAGAAAATGCTTCACAGAAAAAAGGGAGAGCTCTTGCAGCTGCAAGGAAGGCTGAAGATATTGATGATAAATTGATGATAAGCAAAATTTAGACTTTAATGTTGGTAATAATAATGCTAATTAATGACATTAATATGGTAAAAAGAAATGGTTTTAAAAGCATATAATATGTACAGAGTTATCTGTCAAATCTAGCTTGCAAGGCCATAAAGCAACATGAATGAGAGCTATTGTTAGTAAAGAATTTATTTCAGAGAACTCATTGTGTTTTCTCTTCCATAATATAGACATTTCTGAAAATAAGCTGAAGGTCACATCTGGAATACGAGAATATATTTTCCCACAGAAGATATTAAAGGCTTTATGAGTATGCCAGAGCACACAGTTAAGTATATGGAACCATTAAAGTTTGACAAGGCACCTGATCTAGATGAATAACATTCCCAAATTCCAGAGGAATCATTAGGGTAAGGTAAGAAAAGCCTTTTTTTCGCATCTTGTTAACAGCTAGGGAAACATCAAAAGACAGAAAGAGGGTAGTGGTGTTTCCATATTTTTGGGAGAAGGTTGAAGAGACAAGTTTATGGAATGTGTAATATGGAAAGAACAATTGCTGCTGTTTAAAGACTAGGTGATCAAACTTGATGAATGAGCAAGATTTCTGTGTGGACAGTCCTGAATAGCTAGAGAAAAGTAAACTAAGGGACATATTTTGCCTGGACATATAAGCCTCTTGAAACTATGTCGTATGTAGACATGCACAAAATAGATTACTATAAAAAGCTAGGCTGAGATAAACACGGAGGGCTGCTGAAATGAATTTTAAATGAATTTAGGAGAAAAAAATAAAACATGTAAGCTAAAGGGAAATGCTTTTTAAGAAGAGATGAAACAAATGAAGCAGAACCAGTGGTCAAAGCTGAACACCGCTTTTTGGTATTCGGGGGAGGTTACTGGAAAGACAGCTGATTTTGAAAAAAAATGAATGGAACGAATGCAAAAATATGACTGTGTAAAGACAAAATAATGGTTTTAATACTATGCTGCTAGGAAAGGATGACTGTTTCATTTAATCTAAAGCAGTAGAAGAATGCAATTAACCCCACCCCCAGCAGCAGAACATTAAATGTCAGTCAATAATAATAGTTGGACATACAGATAATAAACTATCTGCACGATGCTTACCATGATTAATAAAATAGAATACTTAATTTCTGCATATAAACATACTTATACCATATACCTACATGTAATACAGTTATTCTTATGAGTACTAAATACATACAAGATAGATTGATGGCAAAAGATGGACGATACTGTGCAGAGCTCTGAAGGTTTTAAAGTGCTGTGCAGAGTATCCATCTATCTGTTTGTTTTATTTTGCTGAGGATCATTCACAGAATCATAGAATCATAGGATAGTTTGGGGTGGAAGGGACCTTTAAAGGTCATCTAGTCCGACCCCCCTGCAATGAGCAGGGACATCTTCAATTCATCCTCCTAACATCTCTGTCATGTTCCCATTCTTTGAGCAAATAATCTTCAGTCAGAACTTGACAGTTCTTTAATGTAGCTGTAGTTTATTTTTGAGATTAATCTGTGTCAGGATTGTACTGCTCCTTTGGTTTTTGGATGGTAGCTTTAGATTGTGGGCAGAATCAGAAAAGCGTGTTGCACAAATGGTGAATCAAGCAGTGAGTAATGCAGGTCAGTCCAAGTGAAGTAACAATAAAACCTTTAGACCATAGCATATTTTCATCTTCATGCCACATATGTCACAGATAAATGATTTTAAGAATATACAAGAGAATTTTACCGTGCATTTTAGCATGCATATCCTTCTGCTTGCAAAGCCTCATACTTCTGTACTGTAAGATCAGTCGTGCCCAGTGAGTTATCCCCATGAAGAGGGAAAAAGACATAAAGCTCTCTAAAATTAAGTAGAAGACCAGCTTCTCTCTCATAAAAATGTCAGAATTTTAAGTGCCAGTTTCTCGCAGATCTGCAAGGTCAGAAAAAGATGTGAAGTCCTGCATGGGAGCTGGGAATCAAGTCTTGCGAATATTGTCATGTGAAGCCTTGCTCTCATACTTGCTCTCCCTGATTGCATCATTGGACTTCACGGCTGTGGTGGTTTTGGGTGTAGGAGGGATGCTGAAAATGGAGAAGTGAAAGCTTCTTACAGCCTTTGTGCAGAAGTAATTTCAAGGAAAGAAATACATACTTCGGTGGTTGCCATTTTTACAAGTTTTTAAGATTGTTTAAAGCTGAGTCTCTGGCTTGGGCTGTTAAGTAAATCCCAGATAATGGGAAGTGGGCAGAAGAAAATAACATCTATTTTGAGCTGTAAATGTGTTTGGCAATACCCACATGCTGAACTGATGTATCCATAGGTTTAAATTCTCTTTGGTGAACTTATTCCATAGCTCATATAAGTTTCAAACGTACTTTATTAAAATTGCTGTCCAGAAAAAAAAAGAAATCCCTTCTTTCTGGCAAATCTACCTCACAATTACAACTGCTCAGGCAGTTTGTTTGCCCACTGCATTGTCTTTACGTTTTAACATGTTTATTTATAGCAACACAATTTTTAAAAGCACCCACAACAAACAACATCATGCTCCCCAGGCAAATGCATAAGATGGGTTAGAATCTCCATTTGTCTGTGCTGTGCATGCTTATTTAGATTATGGTAAAGTGGGTATAAAACACTACTGGAACACAATGCAAATGATGTATGTCTCTTTGCAATGGGATAAACGATTATACGTGGTATTAGAGCTGTAATTTTATGCTTGTTAGTCATCCAATTTTGATTAAGGGATCATTTATTTTAAGAATAAGTCTGCGTCACTGCTTAGGTTTTCTCTTTCTACATCAAGTTGTATATTAAAGAGCAGGACAAAAAGCAACCCAAGACTAAGACCTTTGGGACTGATGCGGTGGAAATAGTGCACCACAGAGCTGAACACTCCTATTCCCAGTAGAAGAGGTACAAAATGGAACCGCTGGTTTCTGGCTTCAAAGGTAATTTGGGTTTAAAGGTACTTGGGCCCTCAAGGTAAACACTGGGCATTTCCACATTGCTCATAAAATGCTAAAACTGATGCAGAATGTTTTCCTTCCAAACGCCAAAACCTTTTCAGATTAATTCCGCAATTGTATATATTGTGGGGGTTTTGATAGCTCCTAAAGTGTTTCTACAGTTACATACAAGACAGATACTCTTGAACAGTCAAAATCAAATGAGAAAGGAGGGAGAGCTTTTAGCCAGGATCCTATGGGAAAGAGATTTAAATTTTTACTGCTACCTCCTAAATCTCTCTTGTAGAGTGTTATGAGTCAAACCAGGAAATTTTGTTTTTTCCTTTCTGGATAATTGTTTTGTGGTAACACAGAGGAGTTATTATCCCTCCTGGCAGGTAGGGTGGGTGACTCAATGCCGGAAAGAAGCAGTTCTTAGATGTACCATGAGTAGAGGAGTGTGAACATGAGTCCCATATTCATTTCTATTTGAATTCAGGAAAATCCTGCCTGATGAAAGATATGGGGGGGGGTCTCCTCTGAGGCCTATATCCAAATATGTGTTCACTTCATTAGGACTAGCTGATTCCTAGTGCTTCCTGGCCATAAGCTCATATATGCACTAGAAAAAAAGAAGTCTTCTTTAAGTACATCTGAATTTAAAGCTTTGGTTCAAATATTTGGGGAATGAAGGGTCTCAAAATACAAGCCATCAGCTAAACTTTCTTTATATTGTACCTTAAGCAATCTGTTTGCTCCTCTTATATATAGGCCAGCAAAAAGGGGTTCAAAATTCTTATCCTGGCTCACAAAGGAAATAGTCTGCCATTAATTCAGGTATTTCAAATCATCTGTTATTTGAAGTATGATGCAACTCTTTGCGATATACCTATAGCGGCTTTAAATTCCCAGCTCATGTATCAGTCACTGTTGAACTGCTGCAGAGGGTCAGCGCACGGGCAGGGGCATGCGCGCCAAGCCCTGTGCCGCTGTGGCTGCCCTGCAATGGGGAGCCTGGCTGGAGAGCAAGCTCAGAGCTGGCTTGGGCGGCTTCTGCGAGCAAGACAAGCCTTTGACAGTGGGATACACTACCTGGAAGATGTGGCTTCTCGCTGAAGGGGAGCGGGGTCCCCTGCCAGCTACTTAGTGCACGCAGGTTGCTGGGAGATTTATAACACCAGAGTTTTAAGTCCTGGCAGAGTGGCTTAATGTATATTTAAACCTGTATTAACTGGGACATATTTCATATCATGGTTTTCTTTTCCTCTAGTTGTTGCCACTGTTTCAGTGCGCCTGCAGAGCACATTTCCTTGAAAGACAGATGTGCTTTTTCATGTAACACCCCATTAAGTAAAGCCCTTTAGCAAGGACAAAGAGTCTCTGAAGATCCTCTCCTGGCATAGGATGTTTACAGACTGAAACACGAAACTGGCTGTTTCATTAAAAAACAAAAAAAAAAAAATCCAAAAATTCCCAGTTAATCTGCTGGTTGCCCTGAAATGTTCTGTTTGTTTCTGTTTGATATTTCGCAAGAAAGCTGCTGCTGCTGCTTCTTTAACCTCTTTACAATGGCTTTGCCAATACCTTTCAAAAATTTGTTTTTGTGTCAAGTTTGCATGCTTCAGATATATGTAAATGACAAGGGTGTTGGAAAAGGGAAAGGGATCCCGGTTGCTATAGATGTGCAAGGCTCTGAGAGCTACAAAATTAGTGAGCTGCAGGTGTGGAATAGTTGTACAGTGCTGGATTGTGCCTCCAGCTGTGGATATTGGGGGAAATATGCACACAGCTGGAGTATGCACACAACAGTGTGGGATGTCAGGTAAATCTTCTCTAGAGAATGGCAATTTGGGGTCAAAAGTATGATCTTGGTGCAGTGGAGTGGTTTCACGAGCCGTGGCTCTCGGCTTGCATATGTGGATTACTAAAGGGCAGCAGAAGCAGTCAAAAAAGTGTGACTGACAGGTTCAATGTATTGCATGGCTGCAGAGCTATTCAAAACAAATTGTACATGTGGAGCTGGTGGCCATGGGATCGGTATCTTCCTGATGGATGTGTTCCATGTTCTTAGATTCAGATCAGCCTTAAAGAGCTTTTTTCTCATTTTTCTCTGCCTGCCAAAGTGTTCCTGTCTGCCGTTCACAACTTCAGTAGAATGTATTTCTTTCCGCCTACCATGCACAGGAAATTTGACTCAGAAAGATGAGATGCAAATATTATGCAAGGTTGACCTTTTCATTTGCAGGGTAACTAATTAGCTTGACAAGTAACACATTTAGTAAAATACGTATATGTCATTAGATAATCCTGCCTACCTCTTTCTGGTTGCTCCCTAAAATACATCGTACTTTTGTTGCAGTTAACTGCAGGCTTGCTATTGACTTCAATACGAGCAGGACTACAGACTTATATCACATGCAAAGTAGCTTAATACTCAGTCTCTGATCTGGCAATCTTGTAGTTACTTCTTTAGTTGTGCTTTGGCACCACAGTGTAGTGCTGAGTGAGTACCTTTTCCAGTTCTGCTTCCTTTTTGCTATAGGACAGGACACAATGTGCAGTGTTAATATGGAAGACAGTAAAATATAAACATTTTTAAAGTAAACTTCAGGGAAAGGTAGAAATTTCTGAGGTGGCCTAAACTCAGGTGGCAGTCTGGACATGACTTTAAGGTGAACCTCTGCAACTGGCTGGACAGCTTCCTTTAGCTAAACTATGCGATGGTATTTATGTGTAGACCGCTATGCTGAGGTCTGCATTGTAGTTGTAATTTATATTTAAATTTCACAAATCAGCAGCTGAGCAAAGAAAGAGATGGTCGTGTTCATTATTTACTGTGGGTGGCATCCTGGTATTCAAAGGGTCTGAGGAGAGGTCCTTCATTGAAGGAAGGGGACACAAGAGGTGGTTACGTAGACGCAAGAGGTCGAAAGAAATGGCCAGCAATTTGACCCAGGTCTTCTAGGCCAACAGAAAGAGGCTGGCCGTGTCAAAACCACAAAGCCCACCCCAGATTGCCTTTGGGAGTCGTTTATGGCCATGAAGAGATGTTTTCAACCACAGTGAACCTTGAATCCTGCATGGTTTTGGGTCTGATGTAGGATGATTAGCATTCCCTAGCTCTGGATTGCAGCATCTGGTTTTTGGTGCCACCTCACAGTATGGTGCGGCAACAGAGATGAATGGTACCCTGCTGCAAATGGTAAGCAGCGATACTCTGCATTTCTAATGAACCCATCCTGTGCTTTTCAGTGTCCTTTAAATCCCATCAATTAGCAAGAGTAAAAAAGGGGGAAAAGTCTTACTAGGTGGGAGGTAACGGGAAAGCGGAGCCTGTGACTGCCTACAGCAAAGAGTGCACATTAATTTCATACTGATATTTTGAATCGTCCTGTTCCCTTTTCAAATTTATTTTGGAAGATGCTTGTATTTTTATTATAAAATACATCAGTTAATGGCTTCACTGTTTTATCTGGATTTTTTCTGATCCAGAACTGAGCCTGATGTTGCCATTAAATCATGTGCTTTGTGCTTCTTTATTATTGTATTGTTTCTTGTCAATTTATTGCCTCTTTGCCTTTAATGAAGCAGAGGTGGCAGCTTTACAGATGGGGAACTAAATCACAGAGAAACTACGTGACTTTTTACATGACCTATGCACACAAAATTAATAATCACTCTTATTGACAGGTGCAGGCACTACATGCAAGTGTTGTAACTAGTTTAGCTATGTTGGCAGTGCTGATTTGTGAAAAGTTCAGTTTTTATGAGAGAGTGTATGAGATATTAGTACAAATTTTCTCCTCTTTCTTACATTTTTACTCATGGTGCACCCATTTAGTGAAGGCTTTATGTACCTCTAGGCCCTCTCCTGGCTACCGTTGGGTCAGATTTCTCTCCTCTGTTACTACTAAAGCTGCACCGGTTTTGGCTTTTGGCATGGTCCCTCAGCAGAACTGCTTCTTCATGGAGCTCTCTTTATCCTCCCTGTTTGCTTTCCTTTTCCTTCATGCTAGCTTTCTTTCATCCCTTATGGCCTTTTTTCATACTCTTCCTTTCTCCTTTTCTTTTAGCAGTGTCTCCTGTTTGAAGTTTAGAGCAAGTCTTCCCTCTCTGTTGAAAAATTTCACACCCCTCTGCAATTCACTTTGTTCTTTCCCCCTCCTAGGAGTGGGTGCCAGCTAGTGCTGACATCTTCCCCCCCACTAGAAATGCAGCAGATTGTTTTGCTAATTCCTATGACAGAGAACTTTTTTTTTTTCTTTTGCTCTTTCTTTCCATTTTGACCTTTATTCACTGGGCTGATCATTTTCTGGTGAGCCCAGTGCAGTCACTGGAGTCATTAGCAGGCTTATATAGAAGCGTATCCTATCTGATCTACGTGAGGCACACAACAAAATCTGTGATGTTTATTAGCAAAATCCAAGATTTTGTAAATACCAGCACTTCAGCTGAGGCCTTGTTATTGTTAATTGTCAGAGCTGGAAGGCTGCTTACCATATTTTACCTATGTAACTGTACCAGGATTTACATGCATAAAGAAGCAGTCCTTGGGTAGATCATAATGTTACTTAGCAACATAAGGTTAAGGGGTCAGGCTTGAAAAGGAGCTTATGGGAGGTCGCCTGGCTAAGTAAGAAAATTTTAAATCAGGTAGCCTGTGTGGATGTCATTGCTGGATTTTTAACAGTAGGATGATGATGTCTGAAAGCCTTGTTAGCAGATATCTTTGAGAAATGAGGCGGATGGTGAGATGCCACTAGGTGAAAGAAGGGCAAATATCTTTTAGGATGCAGGAAAAAGAAGAGCAAGGAGAATACAGATCTGTCAGCTTCTTCAATACCCAGATGAATGATTTTTGGTGCTAGAGGCAAAATCATAGTATATGTGCTGTCCAGACTCAAGTGCTACTTGTGTAGTAGTTGGGTTCCCTCAGTGGTTTTGGAGAAGATGATTCCAGATGAGGTTCTCACTCTGAATAAAGCTCTGCAGGAACCTATCTCAAGTCCTTAACTATACAGAGAGCCAGGGGAAGTAAACCTTCGAATTTAGGCTATGTTAATACCCTGCAGTGAGACTAAGTCAGTCTGAAAGCAATGACTATATTTTATATGCTTTTCTACATAAAGTTTTCAATATTAATCATAGTGATTTGCTTTACTAAACTTTGTCATCACGATTCCTCAGTAATCAGAATTATTGGCCTTATCTTGGGAGGGAAGAGATTGGAAGAGCAACCCAACCTAAATTTCTTAGTAATCAATTATTTTGGAGCAAATAAGTGATAATTTATGATTAATTTTTAAACCATTGTTGTGGTTTAACCTGGTAGACAGCTAAACACCACACAGCCGTTTGCTCACTCCCCCCACCAGTGGGATGGGGGAAGAGAATCGGAAAAAAGGTAAAACTCGTGGGTTGAGATAAAGACAGTTTAATAGGACAGAAAAGGAAGGGCAAATAATAATACTGATGATAGAATATACAAAACAAGTGATGCACAATGCAATTGCTCACCACCTGGTGACCGATGCCCAGCCAGTTCCCGAGCAGGGGCCGTGCCCCCCTCGGCCAACTCCCCCCCGTTTTTTTGTTCAGTATGATGTCATATGGTTTGGAATATCCAGCTGTCGTGGTTGTGTCCCCTCCCAGCTTCTTATGCACCTCCAGCCTCCTTGCTGGCAGGGCAGTATGAGAAGCTGGGAAGTCCTTGACTTTATGTAAGCACTGCTCAGCAACAACTAAAACATCAGTGTGTTATCGACATTATTCTCATCCTAAATCCAAAATACAGCACTATACCAGCTACTAGGAAGAAAATTAACTCTGTTCCAGCTGAAACCAGGACAATATCCACCCTGTATTCTATACCATCTATGTCATGCCCAGATCCCATGCTTTCCAATACATCCCAATTATTCACAACCACCTTTCCTGTCTTTTGATATATACACACATATATAATTCCCTAAGTCTCTGGGCCATCCCTCTAAAATGTCTGTTGAGTTCATTTAGTCCCTGACTTTGGGCTCCATAACAGTCTGTCATAACAGTCCTTCAGGGCAGGA
>NW_009213299.1:8372-12328 GCF_000690835.1 Fulmarus glacialis | reverse complement strand
GGTCAAATCACGGGTTTTATGTGGCGATCTGCTTTTTAACCCCCTTATTTCCTCAGTTCACGAGGGGCTGGTGGTGAGGGGGGATGGTGGCTGTGGTCTGGCATTGCATCTCATAGCAAAGGGCAGCGTTGCGTTCGTATGTGGAGGGTGATGCCTGTGGCACGCACATTCTAAAATAAAATCTAATCCTGTTTGGCACAGTGAGCACTAGTTGTCTTGCATTTCTTTCAAGGAGTTAGGCTCTTGCTATCAAGAGTTTGCTCTTCCTGTCTCTTTTTTCATCTCCTCCAGATCGTGTTTCAGCTCCCCAGCGCTTCCTTTTCTTGCGACTGCAGGAGAGCTGCTGCCGGTATTGCAGTCGCTCCAGGTTCAGTGCTTTTCGCAAGTCTTGGCTCTTCCCGTTTCTAGCAGGTTTTGGTGTCCAGTGGGAAGCTTTGCCTTGAGGAAAAGACTTGTTGCTTCATGCGTGTTTCTTCCAAGTATGTATTCGTGCTATGGGGCTTTTTCTGCCCGTTTTTTCATAAGGTAAGCTGCTAGGGAGCGTGTCTTTTCTGGCAGAGCGAGGTAGTAGCTCTCGGATTCATCCTGAAACTGTAGGGTAAGATGAGGAAAGGCAAAAGCTTTGAGAGCCTGCGCTTGATTTGGGACAGGTTGTAAAGGTTTCTTGCGCCCGGACTTCTTCATGATAGCACCCGTTGCATGGCTGGGATGAAATGCAGGAAATTCCCTGGCTGCGTTCACAGAGGCAAACACAGGCTAGGGAGCCGGCACGCACGATGCTCAGTGCCTGCGTGGGTCTGCGGTAGCCTGAAGTGCTATATCTGGGAAATATGAACTGCTTCATTCATCAAGAAGAGCTAGTAACTCTGCTTCTGAGTGTTTTAAATGTCAGCATGAACTCTGTCGCCGCTGATCAAAGTGGAGAAGGGTAATGGCGTTGGAAGCCGCTCTGCTTCATCTTGAGCACATTGTGCTTTGAAAAAGGCAAGTTTGAAACACTGAGGAGAACCGTTTGGCTTGTTTTATTTCTTCAACTCTTGTAAGTAGCAATAGAAATAAATTCTGATTTGGGACCTGAGGAGACTCCTCTTGTTTCTTTATTGCTGCTAGGAACTAAACTTAAAACAGCTGATACAGCTATTCATGTTTTCCTGTTCCTCTCAGAGGGGAAATATGACCATCAAATCACTTGGAGCAACTTCATGTGATCATGAGGTCGAGCTCATATTCATCGATTTCCACACGCCCTGCTTTATGACTCTCAAACTACACAATTAATTTTAAGCCTTTTTTTCCCCTCTTTGCCTTCCTTTTTTTTTTTTTTTGCACATGGGTGTTTAGTCATAACAGGCAATGGAAACCCTGTATGGAAGGAAATAGTTTCTATTAATAGAGAAAATACGACAAAGCGCTTTCTGTCTGTTTCAGAAAGGTGCTATGTCAATTTAACAAGCAAGCAAAATTATGTCCAAACTTTGCATTCATCCTGGTGTCCAAGCATGAAAACAGAGACCAATTTAAGTTAGGAGGGACTTAGGGGGTCTTTGGTCAAGCCCCTCCTCAAAATAAGGCCAACCTGGAGTTGGAGCCAACTTTGCAGTTGGGTCAAGCTTCTCACGGCTGTGTCCAGCTGAAATTGTGGTATTCCCAAAGATGGAGAACTGAGCCCTTGCTGCAGTGTTTGACCACCCTCAGGGTGAAGAATATATTTTTTCCCTTATTTCTAATTGGGATTTCCCTTGTTGCTCTTCCCTTGTTTCTTGTCATTAAGCTGGGCAGCTCTAAATGAGTCTGGGAGAGACCCTGCGTGGAGCTCAGGCCAGGACCTCCCATGCCTGATGTCTTATTGCTGCTAACCTGCTGCAGCCATTGTGTTAGCGTCCTTATCTTCCAGTCCGTGACTGTAATTAACTTGGTGTCCGCCTTCACAATGCTCTTTTTGAACCACGAACTTCAGCCTTTGTGGTTGATGAGTCACTGATCCCTGCTGCGCCCACCTGCATTGCCTTCCAGGTGTGATAGTGGTGGTGCCTGCCTGCTCCTTGGCCAAGGAAGCCATGTTTGGGTTTGGCGATGTCTCCCTGGGCAGGTTTAAACATGGTGCATGGTGGTGGGACCAATTCTCAACAGAATGAGTATTTCCCCTGTCTGCTGTCTTGAGAGTGGCTGTCCCTGGGGAGCTGCCATCTTGCAGAGCAGAGGGAGCAGGGCTTGCCGTGCCGGCGTGCCAGCTCACACATCTGCGAGGTTGCCTTGGCTACCAGCTCGTCTGTAACCGAGAGGAAAGCTCAAAACTGAGGACTATCTTTGAGCCATTTCCCTTCTCTCTGCAGAGGTTTCACCGTTCCTTCATGGAGAAATTTGAGTGTTCTGGCTCCTGCGAGCTTTGGAGCACGGGCTCTGCGTTTCACCTGAACAGTGGCGGTGCCACAGTCTCTCTGAAGTCTGCTTGGTGCCTGGCTTCTGACCAGGCTCACTCAAAGCCAAGCTTTTTCTTTTTCAGTGACCACATTGAGCTGTTCCTGGGAGCGATGTGGGGGTGTAGGCATGGACCTTGGCTGTGATCAGCAGGTTCCCACCCAGCTAACCCGTGTTCCTCCTGGCCAGAGACTGCTGTGAGTAGACCCATGAGTCTCAGCGAAGGCTGAACGCCTCCCTTTGGAGTTGGGGGAGCGGCTCCATTGAGGACTCGGGGCTGTGCATCCTTGGAAGTGCTCCTTCAGATGGGGAAGCGTGGCCAGAGCTCCTGATTGGGATCTGAATGTGGCTGGGTTTATTTTTTCCAACCGCTGCGCCTGGGACCTGCTCTGCAGAAGGTGAAGTCGGTCGGGAGCCTTTCTGTTCTGCGCGAGAACTTTTGGTGGCCTCTAACTCAGCCCAACTCTGCAGTATGCTTGGATTCATTCTCCACCCTTTTTTACAGGGTTTCTTTGCCCTTTCTGAGAAGTGTGGGTAGGGTAGCAGGGCTCTTGAGTTTGTGCTTTTTTTCCAGTGCTGGCAGAGTTTGGAAACATGAAGCTCTTCACCCCCCTGGAGAAGATTTGAGTAGTCATGGCTGTTACTTAGAGCAGGGGCTGGTGTCCAGGAAGCCCTGGGGGCTGCTGCTAGACCATAGTCTGATGTCACTCTCTTTTGTGTGCTCCTTTTAAGCTTCCACTGCGAAACCTTCCCTCACCAGCAGACCTTCTCCGAGCTGAAGGTTGGGATCAGCTCACGTGCTCCTGGTTGCCTGTCTTGAAAAAAGCCCCTGCTGAATACCCCTGTGCCTGCTCTGGGGTGAAGAAGGGGGTGCCTGTTTCTGCCATGTGTGTTAAAAGTCCCCTGCGCCTCCGTCACTAGCTGGGCTGGGAGGACGGCGGTGGACTGGAAGCAGGGAAAAGAGCCAGGATGGGGTTGATGTCCATGGTCTGTGTCCTTTGCAGAGAATGAGCAACCCTGGGGGACACCCTGCACTCAGCTCCTCGTCTTTGTTGCCACACCGGGCTGCGATGGGTTTCCCAGCCTGGACTCCAAGGAAAGCTGTGAGTATTGGGGTTGGGAGCGGGAAGGAGTGACTGGAGCAGGAGTGCGGCTGTTTCTGAGCCCATGACTTGGAAATAGCACTGTGCAGCACTTACCCCCGATTTTAGGGAGGCAGCATCCTCACTGTATTATTGAGAAACGGGCAGAGAGGGAGCGGCTTACCTGAGGATGCTGATAAAGCAGTGAGAGAGGTTTAAAACAAAAAAACAAACCCAAAAGTTGGTTCTCTGGGATCCCAGGGTGCAGTCCTGTATCAAAACTCTGCCTGGTGCTGCTGCAACCCCATAGCTGGGGCTGCTGTGGCCCGTAGCAGTGTGTGATGGAGCGTGGGATAAAATGCCAGCGCCGGCCCCTCTGATGCTGTGTTTCAGATAAGCTGTCCATCTCGGAAGGCTCCTTGCTGCTCTCTGCGGATGCTGTCTGGGGAGCTCTCA
>NW_009213299.1:0-8351 GCF_000690835.1 Fulmarus glacialis | reverse complement strand
TGCTCTTTCTGCCCCAGGCCTATGGGGATGTCTCTCTGTGCCTCTCTCTTTCCGTAGACTTATTTGTTAATTGAGCTCTGTTCCTTTGGGGGAATCTGTGCTGAGAAAGGGACTGTGTGTGGTTTTCCTGCAGGCCTGGAAACATTCAGCCAGCTTGTTGGGAGAGACGAGAACGGCACGGTGAGTCCTGGCTTCATCTCCTGGGGGCAGTCAGCTCTCCAGAATGCTCCTGCCTCCTTGGGGACAGGCTGAGGATTGCCGGGATGCTCAGGATGAAGGGGGTACTAGTAGTGCAGCACAGCCTCGCCAAGGGCCAAGTAGAGATTAATGAATCCAGCCAGATCCCTGCCTTCTGAGCAGGTAAAACTTTGCAGCTCTTTCTGGCTAGCTTGCACTCTGGGCAGTGAGGGTACCCCTCCTTGTCCTGCCAGCCCTGGGGACAAAGGTGACCCATATTATCTCCTGCTAGTGGCTGTGTTGCCCTAAGCCTTGCTCACTTTTACCTCGTGTTCTCTGCATGCAGTACTACATCAACAAGACCGAAATAGTGGACTTTCCTCGCTTCCCTCACCGGGGACTGTTGCTGGACACCTCTCGTCACTACCTGCCTCTGAGAGCCATCCTGGAAACTCTGGTAGGGTGTTCCCAGCTCCCTGTGCTGGGAGACGAGGTGGTTTAGTTGGGTGTCCCTTCCTCTGCAACAACTGAGGGCTCCTTGAGTGGGCTGGAGGGCTTTTAGGGTTTTTGCTCCTTTCCAAAGATCCTAGGAGCCGTCTAGTGCGTAGGCCACTGCATCTACATCTTGTCAAGGAAGAGCTTGTCAAACGTAGGGTTTTTTTAAGAAAACCAGCTTGCTTGTCCCTAGATGAAGCAACAGACTGCTGCAGCATGACCTCAATTCTTAGCATACGTATGTGCATCATGGAAGAATGCTTCCATGCTGTAGGTCCTTCCCAGTGCCCATGGCTGTGTTTGCTCCCGGTGTAACTCACAGCTGCCTCGTTTGGGTGATTTCTCAGCTCCCTTTTGTAAGTGGGAGAAGGAAGAAAACCCTGAGCTATCTTGGATTCCTGCAATCCAGATTACTTTCCGAGACTGGGTTGTTTCTGAGGTGAGGGAAACACTGACTTCTTCCCAGCCACATTAGATGAAGGTGGGTGGTGGTTCTGTGATCATTCCAAGCAGAATTAAACTTCCAGGTCTACAGTATTGGCTCAGTTATAGGGATAACAGGGATTTTATTGTGAGCAGAAGCACTACTGGCCCTCTGCAGCAATTTGTGGTGGTGGTGTGTTTGGAGAGGTGTCTGAATCCCTCTTGGATCCTGGGGAGCATTTGTGGATTCTGCCTTGTCCTTTTGGAGCACAGGGACCTTGTCCCTTTTCTGTGGCAAGCTGGATGACCTTTCAGAAGAGACAGGGCACGTTCATCTTTGTTCCTGTTCCTTCCCAGGACGTCATGGCTTACAACAAGTTCAATGTGTTTCACTGGCACATTGTGGACGACCCGTCTTTCCCTTATGAGAGCTTGACCTTCCCACAGCTCAGCAAGCAGGTGACCCACCCCGATCACTGTGTAGCGCCCAGCCCAGGGCGAGCAGATCCCTCCTTTGGCACCTGAGCAAGGCGCTGAGATTTTCCATGTTCCCCCAGGGAGCCTTCAATGCCATGACCCACGTGTACACAGCCAGTGACGTGCAGACAGTGATCGAGTACGCCCGGCTGCGTGGCATCAGAGTCGTCGCAGAGTTCGACACTCCTGGACACACACTCTCCTGGGGTCCAGGTGAGGAGCAGACCCTGCCTGCTGCTGCTGTGAGGAGAGTTGTAGTTGTACCAGGGGGAGGAAGGGGATCTGCAACCTGGATCCCAAAAGCTGGGTGTGGGTAGCCATGTCCCACGAGCTGGCTTTGAGGAGGAGCAAACCATTGTCTGGGGGAATTAGGACCCAATGGTCCAACTTCTAGAACAAAATCCAAAGGGAAGATGTTTTAATCTCTTCTTGGGTCCAAGCTGGGTGATTTTTTTAGGAATATCTGCTCTGCCAAAACCAGCAACATGGGCATTGCAAGAATCTTGGGTTTAACCGGGGGTGCAGCTGACCAAGCTTCCTCGCTCTGCTCAGCTGTGCCCCAGTCCTGACACGCTGCACCCTGCTCTGAGGACTGGAAGTGCCTCCTCTTCCATGCCTGGAAGCGCGAGAAGCTCCAGGAAAATGTTGCCTTGTCTTGCTCTCTCCTTCTGCTGCCTCCAAATGCCATGTCCTGCACTGGAGTACAACCTGTGCACGTGGTCGCAGCCAAAACTGTGGCTGACCCCTGTCCCTGTCTGCAGTGGGTGCGTGGAGTTGAGAGAGGGTGCGGGGGACTGCACCGGCATTATCTTTCCCCAGCAGCTCTGTGTGTGGTTTCCTATAGGAATCTCCTGGAAAAAAGCAATGGGGCCCACAATGAGAGGTACCAAGGGGAAACCTGGGAAGGGTGGAAACTAGCATCCTGCAAAGATTTGGTGTCCCATCCTCAGAGTAGCTGTTGCAGGGGAGGAAAAGGGGCGTCCGGCCTAAAAGGCTCGAGCCCTGCTGATCTAACGTGGGAGTGTGTGTTTGGGGCAGTGGATGTGGGGCGGGGGAGCACAAGATACGTGCAGAACACGGATCCCTCCCCATCAGGTCAGGCTTCCTGAACCAGAGATCAATTTTCTGCTGCTATATTTATGCCTTGTGCACCATGCCTGGGTCTTCTGTCCCCTGGCAGGCCCTGGGCCATGCTGAGGAGGGTCGAGGGGGTTGTACGGTTTGATATGGCCATGCTTAACCCCTTCCTCACTGTCCTGTGTTTGTTATGACCCAGGTGCTCCAGGCCTCCTGACTCCCTGCTATTTGGGCAAGGATCCTTCTGGGACCTATGGGCCCATCAACCCCATCCGTAACAGCACCTACCAGTTTGTGACCAGTTTGTTTCAAGAGGTCAGCACTGTGTTCCCAGACTTCTTTCTTCACCTCGGTGGCGACGAGGTGGACTTCACCTGCTGGTGAGTCTGAGATCAGTCTGGATAGGGACTCGGGGGAGTATCAGGGACGGGAGTCCTAGCCCATTGCTTTTTGGTCATGATCATCTGCAGATCTTTGGTGTCCTGCTCCCCCAGGGTCTGTGTGTTGGTGCCTGGGGTTTCTGTGCTCATGGTGATGCTGGTTGTGGGAAGCTGCTGGTGCTGGTGCAGCCACAGCTCTTGGAATGTCTGGGCTAGCCTTGGACTGATGTGGGAAGGACTTGGCCACGTCTTGGCCTTACTCCAGAGCTCAGGTTGCAGTGCTTTTATTCTCTTCTTTTTGGTACACAGGAAATCCAATCCAAAAATTCGTGACTTCATGAAGGAGATGGGCTTTGGTGAAGATTACAAAAAATTAGAGTCATTCTACATCCAGAGGTAAGGACCTGGGCCTGCTGCAGTATGTGACCAGCACAAATATCTTCTCCTGTCTCGGGGATGCTAGATCTCCTTTTCAGGAGCACACCCATTTGGGCATGTCTCCCTGACCCCAAAGGGAGTAGGCTAGCTGCGTTTTATTGGGAGGTTGACCACAAAAAAGCCTGGGGCTGAGGAGAAAGAAGGCCCATAAGGGGCTATACTTTCTCCCTTCTCCTTCAGAAGTACCTTCACGTCCTGCTGTGGGTGTTGGGAATATTGGTGCTGCTGCTTTGGCTGTATGCAACCAGCAAAGAGAGCGGCGTGTAGTTGGGATGACCCAAAACTCAGTACTCTTTCCACTCCAGGCTTCTGGACATCATCTCTTCCCTCGGCAAAGGTTATATCGTGTGGCAGGAGGTGTTTGACAATGGAGTGAAGGTGAGAGCTGCCTGTTTTCCCTAACGCGGTTGCCTGTGCTGGGGTGAACAGTACTAGCACCCCAGCCAGACACACTGGTGTGCTCTGGGGTGCTGTGCTGGGGCTGGCGGGGGTTACTCTGTTACAGGATGGGGGTTGATCTTGAGATGGTGCTGCCAGTGAGCTGCCCCTTTGGTGGCTTTGTCACACTGCTGTCAATGGGCTCTTTCCTCCGGGTTCTTGTATATACACCTGCAAGAGGCAGGTTTTAACCCTGCCTAGGACACTCTGCAAATGGACTTAACCTTCCCTCTGTTGCTTCTGCAAACCAGATGGGAAGTGGCTCAAAGTCAAGCCACCCCTTTGGGGGTGTTCAAAGCTGTAGATGGGTCAGGGCATTCTGCTTGCGAGGGGAGGTGGTGCTCTTGTTGCCACAGTCATCCCGTGCACAGGGTTCACGTTGTGTTCTTCAGGTGAGGCCAGACACCATCATCCACGTGTGGAAGGAGAACTCCACACCATACATGGAGGAGATGGCAAATGTCACCAAGGCTGGCTACCGGGCTCTGCTGTCTGCCCCCTGGTACCTCAACCGCATCTCCTACGGGCAGGACTGGATGGCAGCATACCAGGTGGAGCCTCTGAAGTTTGAAGGTGTGTTCCTTGTGTCCCCTTCCCGTACGACAGCTGACTTGTCACTCGGAGGTAGCGCCAGGGCTGGGTCTCTTGCTAATTTGTTCTCGCTGCTGGTGTGAAGGTGCTTGAGTGACTGTGTCCTTGGTTCCTGTGCTATGTCCCGTTCCCTTGATGCTGACAGAAAACAACTCTGCTCTCCCCCAGCCCGGGGTTTGAAGCAGGGGCTTCCAGAAGGGCAAGTTATCGCCTCCGTAGCTGAGCCGCTCACTGCTGTTACAGGCGTCTCTGTGGGCAGGGCGATAAGTCACCCTGTTATCTTACAACACCCCATCACCTGAACACTGTGTCCTCTGGCAGGCGGCCCTGAGCAGAAGGATCGGGTGATCGGCGGAGAGGCATGCATGTGGGGTGAATACGTGGACGTCACTAACCTGACCCCCAGGCTCTGGTAAGAGAAGCCGTGGGGAGGTTAGCTCGAGTTGCGTGGGGCAGGGCTCAGGCTCGTTTCCTTCACCACTGAGCGACGTGTGCCAAACGCTGTGGGTCTGGTCTGCATGTGGTCCTTGTCCCTTCCCCTGGCAGCGCCTCTGTGCTAGTAACAGCTCCACTGAGGCTTAAATGAGGGTTTGTAAGACTGTAACGTGCTCCTGTACAACCTGCTGCTGCAACCAGTACGTGTTTAATGCTGGTCTCTGTCCTGTCACCCCGGTACGTCCTGATCTGCATGTGTCTAGGAGTGGATCTTTTGATATACAGAAGCTATGTGCCTTTGTGTGCTGAAGGACTTTGGTCAGGAAAGTGTTTGGGAGCTCAGGGCTTTATGTGAGAAGCTTTCAAACTCCCCCCTGACCTAACTGCCTCTGTCCCTCCTTCCTCCCAGGCCAAGAGCTGGGGCCGTAGCCGAGAGACTGTGGAGTAACGCGACCGTCAGGGACTTGCAAGATGCCTACGTGCGACTGGCCGACTTCCGCTGCAAGCTTCTTGGGTAACCGTTTTTCCTCGCAGCTGGATGCTGGCTCGCGGGGACAACGCAAATGCCACCCTCCCTGGGGTTCAGTCCTGGGGAGGGCAGTGAGGGTGAAGTGGGCTTTCCCTGGTGCAAAATGACCCTTGTTCTTATGGAAAGTTCCAAGCCTTTCTCCTGCCTGTGCGTGGGCAGAGCTTGCTTTGTGCAGTGCTGGAAGAGAGCCCTTGCTGCCAGCGTGGGCTGGTGGCTCTGTCGAAGAGAGGGCTTCGTGCTGAGGAAGGGGGACCCGTCAGCTATTGCCACCCCTGCTGCAGCACCAGCTTCCCCAGGAGACCTGCCCTTACCCCGTGCTCCCACGCGTGAGCAAAAAAACAAGTCTATAAGCGCAGGATGAAAACCGCTCCCTCCTTGTCACACCTGAAACGGGGCACCGATGGCCAACCTGCGCTCCTCTAACCACTCAAACCTGACCGTGCGCTTTGCCTGTGCCCTCTGCGTAATGCCATCTCTCTGCTCTCTTCCCAGGCGTGGTGTCCAGGCGCAGCCTCTCTATGTAGGATACTGTGAAAATGAATTCGGCGGGTTTTGAAGCGAAAGTCCCACTGACCTCGGTCGCTGTGCACACAGGAGGAATGATCCCTCTCTCTCAAAAGCTGCTGGCTTGGCAGAGGGACCCCTTCCCGCCCCCAGCTTCTGCTCTTGCTTTGTTGCAATGAACTTTTTTTTTCCTTAGTGTGCACTCTTCGCCTCTTTTTCTATTTTTGTTTCTTTAAATCTATAAATAAATGACCCTAAAGAGGAAAAAGGTGCCTTTTCATGTTCAGCTGAGGCTTGGGAGACCGTGCAAGGGCTTTTGTTAGCAGGAGAGTGGGTAGGGCTTGTTTCAGAGATGCCGGTGGAGGAGCATCTGGCTGTGCCTCATCCCGGTGGCTCCGGAGCTTGCTGGGTGTCTGCGCAGCTGGATAAACTGTTTAGTCTCTGCTGCCATCAGACTCCATCCCTGCAGGGAGAAGGTGATGAGAAGGTGTGGGATCCCCCAGGTTTTTTTGACCTCCTACCGTCCACACCTGGACAAGGCACTACTTGTGCCAGGATGTTACCGTGTGGTGACCTTGGTTTTGCTTCTGTGGCCTTCCACGCACCAGTGGTCAACGTTGTGGTGTTCCTGTCCTTGTCTCTGTCTCTTCTCTCTCTGCCTATGTCCAGGCAGGAGGCTTGCCTGCAGGCTGCCACCTCTGCTGCCCCAAACCCTGTCTGCTGCCACCTCCTCCTCTGGCTTCTGAGATCCTGAAGCCTCTCCAAGGAGAGGTCGAACCCGCTGAGCTGGGCAGCGCGTGGATGTTACGGAGTCACCGCTCAGCTCTTCAATCCGCTGTTGGCTCTGATCAGGATTTGGCCAACTGATCAGTACTCCTCCTGCTCTGGTGTCCTCGGGGTGGGGAGCTCAGCTCCAGGTCTGCATCCCAGAAGTTTGGTTTGGATAGTATTTTCCTTGGAGAAGAGACTGATGGTGCTGCTGTCCTGCAGAGCTGGGACAGTCGGGGTCCTTGTCATTGATGATTGGGGTTACTGTGCTGGAAACCATGTTCAGCTCAAAGCGGGGAATCTCTCGGGTAGAAATCCTGGCTGATGGGACTGTTGTACATGTGTCTTGGTCTTAGTGAGATCTGCTGTTACGGCTGGAAACCTTTTACTATTGAACTTTAAATTAAAAATATTGAATTAACTTGGAATTAAAAATATTCAGAAATCATCAAGTCTTGCATTTCTTTACCCTCCTGCGAAGGGATACCCAAGCACTGCGCCTCTGAAGTGATACGTCTTAAGGGGGGGTGGGAAGATTGTGAAGCCAAACCACCCTGGAGCAGGGAAATGTAGCCAGATTTGGGGGAAAGAGGGATATTTTTTCCCCCTACTGAGAGTGGGAGGGGAAGGGCCACCTTCCTGTGCCCTGTTTCCTTGGGGAAGATGCTCCTTTGCTTCCTCCAGATCTGTGTGGGAAACTTTGCCCCTTTTCTCTGTTGTTTTGGTTGTAAATACTGTCCTGGTCTTGTGTTTAAGGCTGAGCGGAGGGACCCAGGATTGCTGATCAGTCCTGGCGTGTTTATTTCTCTTAAATTGAGTAACCCAAAAGACCTAAATAATAATAGCTGCTTCCTTTTGCTGGGGTTTGATGTGCTGTCAAGCCCTAAAAAGCTCGGAAAGGCTGGTGTAATTAGTGCTCCTTCCTCACTACCAGACCTGGCATGAGCAAATGCTGATCAGAAGCTTCTCATCCCTGTGAGGACATCTCCTTGTGCTCTGACCTGAGTCCCCGCTGATGCCACCCAGTGTCCCCGTGACATCTTTTGGGGTGGCCTTTGGGAAGCATTGCTCTACAGCACAAACGCCTCGGGTATTTGTGGAGCAGAAGCTTTACCTTCTGGTCCAGGCTGGTGGCCTCCAGTGCTTTAGACCTCAAAACGCTGATTTAAGACACGTTAAAAGGGATGACAGGCATCTGCGTTCCTTCTCTGTTTGTGTTTTGGGGCAATCAAAGGTGGTGTGTCCATCTTCCTTCGGGGAAGGACATGCTTGAACCTCTGCTCCATCTCTGCGTGGTCGCTTCTGCCCGGCTCTTCCCGCAGCCACCCTGGGGGAAGGACCACTGAGAGATCACAGTTTGCTGATCGGACGCAGCCCTTCGGGCTCCGAGGGGGTGGCAGGCACAGAGGAAGGGGGTTAGTATCCCCTCCTGTTTTTAAAAGTTGTTATTTTTCCCTTTTTATCCCCGATGAGGTGTAAATTGGTACTTTTACTGGGTGCTTTTGTCACTGCACCCAGTGATCCCCCTGCTGCTGGTGGGGCGGGGGCCAAGGAGAAGCCTGACCCTGGGGAGGGTGCTCTGCTCCCGGAGAGGGTGCTCTGCTCCCGGGAAGGTGCTC
>NW_009213298.1:0-7340 GCF_000690835.1 Fulmarus glacialis | reverse complement strand
GAACACAAAGACCTACCTGGAGTGGCCTCCTGGTGAAGAGCAGCAGGAGATGTTTTGGGAAAACTTGAAAGAAGCCTTGAAGTCGTAGAACAAGTCAGTAGCCCCTATTTCAGCATATTTCCACAAAGGATATATGTTGGTGTTTCTTCCTGCTAAGAAATTTTTCTTCCTTATTTTTCTGCCTAAAGAGAACTGTCTTTGTTGTGTATAGAAATAATTATCATCTTACTAGATGAGAAAGACCCACTTTAGGCTTTCCAGTGATCTGATATGCTGATCTTTCAAAATCCCTGCCAATAACTATGATATTTGGAAGTCATGTTGGACTTCATATACTTTTCTAAATACATTTAGCTGAATGTAGGGTATTTCTGTACTTTTTCTTCCTGTTACCACATCCCCAACTAGTTCCTAACAATGTCATTGTAATTTACAAATGCAAATAAAAGCCAAGGGCTTCAATACTCTCCCATGTCTGTTATTCTCCTTTAGTTTATTTTCAGTGCCATCATGCATAGCATGGCAATTAAAATTAAATTCTGAAAAAACCCCCGAGGACTTACATTAAAATAAGCCCTCTGAAGCCCTACCATTGCTGTGCAACACAGAAAAAGACAGTATTGAATGCATACTTCCATTCACAAGTCTGTTATTCTGGCTACTTACACCAGAGTCTGTACCACCATGCACAGATTGGCGTTTACTCAATACCTGTGAAGGAAGCATCCTGGCACCTTCTACAATGACTGTGGTGAAATCCAGAGGCATTAAATCACTGTTTTGTTTTGGGTTGTCTGGGTTTTTTTTTCCACTTAGGCTTCTTTCTCCCTGTGAATGCTTGTTTCTCCCTTCTCGGTCACCACCACGGTCCCTTCTACCTACCCACAGAAATAGCTGAAGCCTTCTATTTGTGGGGTTCAAGGCTGTGTTTCTAATGAGCGGGCTAGGTGGAGTTGCAGACTGGCTCACTTCTTGTTTCTGCTCTTCTACTTTGCACAGGACATTTAAGTAATCATTGGGCCATGCATCCCTTACAGCCCTACTTAGCTTCCTTTATAACCAGTGAAGAAAATCACACTGATAAGAGCAATTCATCTTTCTACTTCAGTATGAGGTATCTCCTAGAACTACTATATTGCTCTTCACCAATTACAAAGGGAATCTAGACAAGCAGGTAGGTACAGATGCTTATATTAAGATGGCTGGTCCCACCCTGAGTGCCTGGAGTCACAGGTGTTGTGGGTTTCTTGTGTTTTAGAGGTTCTTGTGGAAACCTGAAATTTCCTCTGAGGGGATAAAGTTAGGTGTGGGTTTCTCTAACTCAGCACTTCCATGCTCCCCTTTGCTTGTGTTGCTGGACCTTAAGTACAGCAGAGTCTAAATGAATCTTGATTAAACTTTAGACATGCAATTATTTGAGGTGAAATACCAAAGCATTGGCAGTTTGGTGAGTATTTGAAAAATGGGGAAATTTGTTTATACACACACGTGTCTGTGTGTTGGTATATATGTACATATTCATATGTATGTATATCTGTGTACGTGCTTATACATATGTATATATTCTTACTCCTGTGTGTAGGCATATACATATATACACACATGAGATGATACTTTCTGTGGGTGTAGGCTGGAAACACCACTTTCAGTTCCACTTTCCTGTTATAATGGTATCTCTAGGGTTAGTCCAAAGTCTGCTACAAAAGGATTTTTCTGTTCACTCTCTTGGAGAATAGCTCATGGGCTAATCAAGGCTGAACTCCAGGTAAGTGATGAGTGAAACATCTGACAGCAAACACTGAGCACTGATAAAACAGATTAGGAGACTGCGTGCCTAGAGGTAAGGAGAGAAATATGTCTTGCCGGTCATTTCAAGGAGAGGGTCAGAGAGAGAGGTAGGAGAAGCCTTGGCTTTCACACAGTATGTTCTTACCATAGACCCAGACTTTTATGGGTTGGCACATTTAAAAGGACTGATAGTGTTACTGCTCTTATGCTAATCAGATCCCCTAGGTGGGAATTCCCCTGCTTACACTGCCAAGGCTGAGAGGTGAAGTCAGAAGGAAACAGCAGCGTGAGAGGAAGCTGGGTAAAGAGCGATCAGCAAGAGAGAGATGAAACACGACCTAGGTTAACCAGCATGCAGGCACCGGAGCTGGAGCTGACATCCCCGGGAATCTTTTCTGCACAGAGGTGAGTTTGCAGGCGGGTGGAGGCTGGAGATGCAGGGAAGGAGAGTGGAGCTGCAACGCCAGAGCAAGAAGCAAGGAGGGAGCACTGGGAAGAGGCTATCTAATCTGTGCCACAGAGTCCTCCTCCTCTGCATGGGGGATTCAGGGTGCTTGGGGCTGCTGGGCAGGGGCCAACTCCTGCAGGAGTGCAGGGCAGGGAGGAATTTCTGGCTGCCAGCAGAAATGGAGCAGGCAGGTGCAATCACAGGCAGCTGGCAGGACTGCATGGCAGGCAGGCAGTGAAAGAAAGGCTCGCCGGGAGAGCTGGGACATGCTGATGGGAGCAATGTCCTTCAGGAGAGGGGAGAAAGGAAAGCGGCAAATGAAAAAAAGACAAGTTGGTCAGACTGTGCCATTTCTGCTCAGTTTCCTTGTGGGAGGGTGCCTTGTACGTGCTTTGTCCTGTTTGTATGTTGTCCCACTTGTGTGCCAATACCACCTGCCCAGGGAAGGTTGGGCATGAAGATGGGCTGCGTTTGTCTTGGGAATTCAACCAGGAAAGAGCTCATTGAGCAATGGTCTCAGGGAAGCGGGATCAGCTGTCTCCTCATCTGACTCTGCCCTGTTGCACATCCTCTGTGTTGGAAACAAGAAGACGCATGCCTATATATGTGTGCGTGTGTGTGTATACACATACATACTATTAAGGCAATGCTGGTGGGTGACAGCTAGGACATATGTAACTCACACACAACCAAGTGGAAAGCAGCAGCTTTCCCCAGTCTGCTTGCGGATCGACCCTTCACCAACCAGCGACCCTCCTGCTGCAGACTCCGTAGCACTGCTCAAATTTACCAGCCCTCATTTAGCTTGATAGCGTTCCCCAAGCTAGAATCAGTTTGCACACTGTGGGCACTCTTTATTTTAGCAGTTACATTAGCCTTTAGCATTTGTTAGCATTTGTAGAACCTCATTCTGTTGGCACTCACGGTTTTGTTTAAGAATATGCATGTATTTCCTCAAATACTTCTACTCGCCTGGGCCAGGCAAGAAAATACTGAGCATGTCTGATGGCTCTGACCCTTTGTCCCTAACCAAGAAACACTTTGAATATCTAGTTCATCACAGTGCCTTATGGTGTAAGGGCATCTATGCAAATTTCCTTATTTTTACCTGCATTTCAATTTCTATATGGCTTTTTTTTCTTCCCAGCACAACAGGGAAAAGTGATTCCTTGGTAGGGCAACGATATTGTGGACTGGGGCTATATTTCTGAGTGGGTGCAGAGAGGCCTGAAACGACCCTGTAAGTCAGGGTCTTAAGCTGAATTATTAGACAGGAATGGGAAGGGGAAGAGAATGGCTGAAAATGAATGAGGGTGGGAATGGAATTTCCCTGAGTGTCTGCTTACATTAGAGATGAGCAAAAAAACCTGGAAAAGATGCTCAGGGAAGTGACAATAAGGAAAAGCATCCTCTACCACCACATGGGGTTCAGTCCTGCAGTCCCTGGTTGGTTTCAGGCTGGTAAGGTGGAGAGCCATTAGGCTCAGCCAGTATTTCCCGTGCAGAATCTGCCCAGTTCCCTTCTGTGCTGCCAATTTTCCATCTGTAAATAGCCTACTTATAGATAGATTTTGATTGGCCAGGTTGCCTGGTTGTTTCTTTTTCTAACAGCAAGCATTTTGATGGCAACTTTAAAAATACCACTTAAATTTGTTGCTTGTGAAATTTCTCTTACTCATAGCTTTACTCCTATGGCCTACAGCACTGTGTTATCCAGCCAGACTTGCAAGACCAAAAAAGCCCCATAAAAAAGCCTCAGCTGGACAGCAGGTGAGTGTAACTACAGATCGCAATTCTTTGGGTGGGATTCACATGGACAAATATCTAGGTATCTAAACTGTGATGCTCCATTTTAAGTAAATGTGTTTATTTCTCTTGGAGTTATCACATCTTAATGTAGGTGTCCAAAAGACATGATGTGAATTGCCCCTAAAAGTTGTTATTTCTCTCCATTGACATTGGAGGACATGGTGGCTGATGAGCTCAGCTGTGGGCATCTAAAGACAGGGGAGAGAACTGTGTCCTTCAAGACCCAAAGCTCTACATCAGAGAGAGACAGAGGTTAAAGGAAAATAACACAAGAGGTCAAAATGTTTATAGTCCTTCAGGTGGGAAGAGGTGGAATGATTGAAAAAATTATCCACAACTTTTCCTCTTCTCCCCATATGCCCAAAAAATCTCAGCTAATTCTGCCCCTTTTGAATAATTTTAAGCAACTTTGGCTAAAAATAATGCAACTAGAAGGTTAGGACTTGTCTGTAGGGACTTGTCTGCGTGGGTCAGCTATTGTAAAACAAATTAGAGTATGAATTCAAAGTACAGTAGATCTTCTGCACAGAGTCTCAGTGGGATGACTGAAGGAGAAAGTACTTCTCAGTGAGCCAATCTAACCCGATTAACCTGATACAGAGCCCACAGTGATCTTTGGGAACCTTTTCATTGGCCTCTTTGGGGTTGGTTCACTCTTTTCTCCCTCAGTAAGATACCTACTGAGGAAGGGGCGTTTGTGACACACTGGGGAAAGTTACACATTAAAAGTGATCTTTGATCCTTGTCAGGAAAGCATAAACAAAAAAAAAAGGTTATAATTCAATATGCAATAAGGGTTTTGAAGGGAAAACAGCCCTCTCAGGCTTCAAGAATTGTTCTTCCAACTCCTCAGAGGGACAGAAGAACTAAAGTCACCTTGTTGGGCGTAAGGACGGACTGGATATTGCAGCAAGCTCTGTGACACAAAAAGCCATGTCAAATCAGTACTATGAAAGGTACAACTGTGAGAGGAAAGAGAAGTGACACGGGATCCACAGCTGTGTGGCTTCTCTTGAATCATTTCAGTCGAGAGGATGAGGAACAGGCTGTGGCGCTGGAAAAAGCTGATCTAGCCCAGCCAGCTGATCTGATCTGCAGGAGGCTCCAAAAGCCCCTGGCTCTTCCTTGTGGCCGAGCCTGACCTTCTCTCTGCCACTGAGACCCAAAGCAGAAAAAGCTGCTGGTGGAGGAGAAGGATGTGGCAGTAAAAAGGAAGAGCTAAGAGTTGGTAGGTTACAATGGTCAGTTTTCACAGCCTAAGTTTCTTTAGCGAGTATCAGACTGATGGCAACATGATAACGATGGCCTACACAGACATCCAGGCAAATATTTATTTCCCTGCTCCTAGCACATTTACAATCAGAGTAGCCAAAGTCAGATAAAATGCGGAAAGGGACTGAAACATATGCAGCCGCCTTCTCCCTGTTGTCAGAATTGAGATTAGACGTATGCTTGAAATGAGTATTACAGGTGAACATCACTATCTCCCGCAAGACGCTGACTCTTCTTGATGTAACCAGGATTTGAAACACATACAGGAGACTCCCTGTAGTAAAAAATGTATATACAAAATAATATTCACAGATCCAGAAGAAAAAGACCTAAGCCGGGGCTGAGGGAGCATGTATGGGGACTGTTTCCTAAACGGGCAAAGGATCAGATTAGTAATAATGTTGTAATTATTCAGATGTTTAGCTGAATCTGCAAAAGATTTGTGCAGCTGTTAATTGATTTGATAGTCCTCATTCCGAAGTTAGAAACCACAGGGAAAAAAAGAGTAAATTGAATGTACGTAGTGTTTAACAAATGATTCTGGAATATTTGTGTACAATATGCCTTTTTTTGACTAATCTGTTTTATCTCTGAACAGTATTAAAACCAAATATATTTATAATGCCTTCAACAGGACAGAACAGCAAAGGTTATGTTTTAGATATATCCAAAATGTACCTTCTTCAAAACTAATTATTCATCTTATATTTGCTCTGACTGTATTTCATATTTTAGGCAAAACAATGACTACACACACCTGGCGAGTGTGGGCCATCTACATGGTCTTAGCTGCAAACCTCTCTGAAGAGCAAGCGCTGAAGCAGGCTTGTCCTTCATGCGATGCCACTCAGCTTTGCAACTGCTCTTCCATGGGCTTGGACTTCATTCCCTCCGGGCTCACAGGCAAAATCACGGTGTTAAACCTGGCCCACAACAAGATAAAGCACATCGGATCCCAGGACCTGCAGCAGGCTGTGAACCTGAGAGCCTTGCTGCTGCAGTCCAACGAAATCAGCTCAATAGACAAGGACTCATTTAGCTCCCTTGGGAAACTGGAGCTCTTGGACTTATCAAATAACAGCTTGGCTCACTTGTCCCCTGCGTGGTTTGGGCACCTTTTTTCGCTCCAGCACCTCCACCTTCAAGGGAACTTCTACAGAGACCTGGGGGAAAGCTCCCTCTTTTCTAACCTGAGGAACCTGAGCTCTCTCCACCTGGGCAACCTACGGTTCTCCACGATAAGGCAAGGGAACTTTGAGGGCATTGCGCTTCTCGACAAGTTGTGGATTGATGGTGGCAATCTCAGTCAGTACGAACCGGGAAGCTTGAAATCGATTAAGAAGATAAGTCATATGATCATAAACCTAAGAAGTATTAATGTATTCTCAGCAATTGTGAGGGACCTTCTGCACTCTGTCACTTGGTTAGAAGTGAGAAAAATAGCATTCAGTATACCTGCCGAAATGCAAGTATTGAGAGTCATGTCTTCTTCTTTTGCAAAGAAAATTTCTTTTAAACAGACCTTATTAACAGATGCTACTGTGCCTGAGATTGTCAGCATTTTAGAAGACATGCCAAAATTAGTGGAGGTGGAGATGATAGACTGTAGGCTCTTGGGAACGGGACGATGGGAAATGCAAATTCAAGCAAACCAATCACAGACTGTTAGAGTTCTGACAATAAAGAAATTATCTATAGAAAAATTTTATTTGTTTACAGATCTTCAGTCTGTGGAAGGTCTACTATCTCTTCTTACCAAAGTCACAGTTGAAAACACCAAGGTCTTTTTGGTACCATGCGGCATTTCACAACGTCTTCTGTCATTAGAGTATCTTGACCTTAGTGCGAATTTGCTTGGAGACCAGAGTTTGGAGCATTCGGCCTGTCAGGGTGGTTGGCCCTCACTACAAACTCTAAATTTAAGTCAGAATTCACTGAGTGACTTAGAAATGACAGGTAAAAGTTTGTCTCATCTAAGAAACCTAAGACTCTTAGACATTAGCCAAAATAATTTTGGTGAGAT
>NW_009213297.1:0-10336 GCF_000690835.1 Fulmarus glacialis | reverse complement strand
CCCCCCCGGCCCTTTAGAAATCCACTGTATACAGTGAGAATAATTCACATGCTCAGGTAATCAAAAATATTCCTGATCAGAGTAACTAAGAGCTTGGTCTAAATTAACTATCAACACTTGACAAAGGGACAGAGACAGGTCCAGAAAATGCTGTAATCAGTATGCAGCTGTGCTACAAAGGCTGGCACACTGTTACTCCCTGGTGCAAAGGGAGGAAGAATCAGATTCCCATTTGATGTGAGTGTAAAAGCGAAAAGCAAAGCAGGAACTCTGCAATTTGGATTTCTGTTTTTGGAAGACTAAATGTTTCAAAACCTTCTTGAATTCCAACGTAGGAAAAATGACAATAAAAATCAGATATCAGGTGAGTAGAAATGTTTCATTAAAAAAAAAGAAGATATAATGCTACACTGATTTCAACCTATTTTCATTGTATATTAAGGTACAAAGTAAAACTGGGGAGTGAAAAAAAAAAGCAACATATGTTGAAGTGGAAAAATCTAAGCACTCCAATCAGTCAAACTGAAACCTTTGCACTCGCCAGTGTACCTCTCCCTCTGTGCACTGCCTTTGCCCTCAGCCCTAACCTCCCAGTGCTTATTTCAGAGCAAAACGTCAAAGGCAACAGGATTGCCTCTTGAACAGCCAGAAGCAGCTGCCTGCTTGCTTCTGGATGCCTCCAACCCCACCCAGAGGCATCCGACCTTCTCTGGTCATGCCATGGAACCCACTCAACTAGTCAAAGCTTTTTGGTTCTGCCCCAGTTCCCAGATGTCTGGATCCCTTTGAGCCTTGGCCTCAAACAGCTTCACGTTTCTCTTTACCTTCCTGTAAAATGGGTATTTCATAACCCACATGTAAAATGCCTGTGAAGGGAGAAGACTTCTATTCTTGTGCAGTCCTCTCAGATTAGATGTTTTGTAGGAGTAAAGCATGATATGTGCATGTAAATGCACGTGCATGTTGGACTAGATGTACATATACACTGTACTCATTGCATACCATCACAAAATGCTGGAAGTGATTGCTAAATGACAAGAAAGAGGGGATATCACTAAAAGGATCCTTTTTGCAGAAGACCATGTTAATAAGGAACTGCACAAATCAGTGTTGGCTCTTGGACATGTGATTGTCTGGGTGTCAAATCTGACTTCCATGTTAGAAAATTATGTTAAAATGGGATGTGGAATAATGTGGGTGAAGACCAAGGAACCAATATTATTTTATTGACTGCCCTAACAAAAAACCAGCAACAATTATGAAGTTTTCTATTAAAAAAACATAAGTCTTCCAATAAAATTAAAAAGAAAAAAGACAGGCAGACAGAAAAAGTATGTAAAATAGAACTTACTTTAGCCAATTAACCAGGCAAAAGATTTGAGAATTATTGTAAAAAAATCTCTAAATCCTCAGCTCACTGAAAACTGCAGTGGAAAAGGAAAGCGTGCAGGTTATATTTGAGGGTCACAACAGACATCAGAGAAGATAGTGGTTCTGCTACAATAATAATTCAACACTAGCTTCCTGATAAACCTGATAAAAGCTTTATCCATAATCAGTTGCCTCAAATTACACCAAAAGATGAGAAGCATTTCCAAAAGGAGATGGTGTAGAGCAGGCACAATTTCAGTCAAAATATTACATTTTAGAGAACCCAAATTACAGTGAAATATGTACAAGCACCGTCCCCATCCTGTTCCGGCTGAGGGAACTAAGGAGAGATTTATCTGTAAAATGCTGATGAAGGAAATTGATAAGCATGCATTTGGGAGGAAAATATGCAAATTAAATCACCAGGAAGCTACAGCTATGGGTGCTGCTCTCAGCATCACTTACTTTGCAGCCATACCAGCTCCCTGATGCAGTTCACTGTGTGTCCCCAGACTGCTGGACTGACAGCACTGGTAGCAGGTTGGGGACAGGCATGAGGGGGACAGCAGAAACCGGTGCCATTTTTCCCCCAAAAAAGGCAGCAGAAGGAAATATCTCGATAGAAACATGAAAACAACCTGCAGGTAAAGTGACTGCAGAAGTTGCAGCTTATCTACTTTCTGTGTGTTTTTTCCACATCATTTGTTTAAGTCTGCTCAGGACAATTCCAGGTCCCCACTTGAATGAAGATCTCCCTGGTTAGGAAAGCACAGGTGACCAGCTTGCGACAGGATAAATCAGGATATCAGATATGGACTAGACTATACCGTGAACTTGAGTTGGTCAACAGAGGTAGGGGGATACAGTAGTGTGTGTATGTCTGTATATCTGGAGGAAAAGATACTCAAAACCCATTTTAAAAAAAAAAAAAAAAAAAAAGAAAGAAAAATACTCATGCACACACTTGGCATTTAACAATGAATCCAAAAATTAGAGAATAGGAAATTTTAAATATCAAAATATTGCAAGAAAAATTCACACTTATAAGAAGAGATGATCAGCTGGATGCTAAGCAATACTAGTCTAAAGTGTAGAACAGATTTTGTTTTATTCTTTTGGCAGTATGTTCCTCTGTTTCCATTTTAATGGGGATCTTTATATGCCCATGCTTAAAATGATTCAGCAATTCTTTTTTTCTTCCCTGCTGCATAAAATTCTACTGACTTTACAAATGCAGTTAGAAAACTTAATTTTGTTCACTCTCAGCTCTCAAAGTAATAGTAATGAGACACAATCAGGGATGATACAGTTGGGATAACTACTTCTTTGGGTATTTTTATTTGTCCCTTACATCTTCAAAGTTTCAGGACGTTGTGGCAATAATGAAAAGTATTGGTTTATTCACAGCCCGTTAGACTAAGGTGTTTATCCAAATCCCACTATCAACAGGATGGGGGGAATCCTCCCACTTGCAAGCTCACTCTATCACATTACTTACAGGATCCTCTGCCCCCCACTTCAAAGCGGCCATCTACCAAGCAGGGCTAAAAAGCTGTTTCACAGTGCAAATCAACAGCTTCCAGCAGTGCAGGGCAGGATATAGAAGCTATCATCTATTGCATTTTATAAAGGATTTAAGAAAGAACATTATTTTTTGATTGTTTTAAAAACATCTGTGTTTATGAGTACATCTATTTTTTTGACTGATAGAATTTGAGAAGGATGAGATGAAGCTTGCCATTTCCTACAGAAAAAAAGTTTTTTTTTTTCATACAGCTAGTGCAAGCTCCATTGTTATGTTATCTCCCACACTTTGTAGAAAGTGAGCCACAGCCCTGCAGAACCGAAATGGCTCAGTCACTACGGCACAACGAGTATGAATGTAAGCGTAAATGATCAGAAGCACTGCTCTTCATGCAGCCTCCGCGGACTGCTCGTGGAGCTGCTGACTGTAGGGATGGCACTTGCTCGGAAGGTATTTTTGTTATGCTATTTCAAACACTGTGTTCATTTTGTGATCTGAAGTGGTAATGTATATTAGATGTAATCTGCTCTTTCTTACCCGGTCTGGTGCAGGAGAGACAATTGTTGCAATAGTTTGATCCACAGATCTCAAAGTAATATACAGATATTAGTGAATCTATGACATACCCAAATGAAGTAGCGTTATACTTCAATACTATTAGAAATGGGGCATGCACAACTCAAACATGTTATGCTTAGCACAACATTTTCCTGCCTCATTATAAGGGAACAAAGAAAAAACATGGCAAAGATTATTGCCATGCAGTAATAGCTTGTCAGCTTAAGGGAAAGGATTTCTTTTAAAGTCTGTGCTTCATTTCTTAGGAGCAGAATCCAGACCAACTTAAGGCTGTGCTTAGCTTTAAGCATGTCTTGCTAATTCAGATACTTCATTCCTGTGGTGAACAAGACCTGATGTTGCTTTAATTAAGTGCTTTGCCCTCCTCCCAAATAATGTTAGACCTTGGTTAGTCTGGAAAATAAGAAAACAAACAAAGAAACAAACAAAAAACAACCCCAAAACTACATTCATTTTCTTTATGCCTCCCCATTTCATTTAGAGTGTCATTTGTCTCTGTGATGATGCAGCAAAAATAAAGCCTTGCTTGGCTAGTTTGCATTGCACCTCGCTGCGCCGCTCCAACTCTCCGTGCTTTCCTCCTGATTTAGAGTATCTCGGCTCATCCCACCACATCAATCACCGCATCTCTCATCACCGAAGGAACAGTAAAGAGGAAGATGCAAAAGTGGAGGTGGGGAAGGAAGGGAACCCGGCACAGAAATGCCATGTAAAGAATGGCTGGTGTTAAATTTCTGTCTGCAGAGACAGGGAGATAAAATCTGGCGTGCGAGGCATTTTAGCTGCGAATGACTGTTCTAACTTCATTAAACTGTGATTACTGGATTCAGGGGGGAAATGATGCCTTCTTTAAGGGAACATATAATCACTAACACAGCTTTTTCCCTAAAGGGAAATCTGTATGACAAATAGCTTGTGAGATAAGTGTGGTATTTCTATCGTAATTCCATGTTGTCCTCGACAGTCCAAAGGCAAATGCAGGTAACTGTAAGGTCGATGAAATACAAGCCCGACATTTCAGCATGTTATTAGCTACGTGCGGAATATGCAGAAATCCCTGAAATACAGGCGGTCCCTGCTTCTGTGGGTTTGCAAATTACCAGTTCTCATCCCCGCATGGAAGTACAGACTGAATGTTGCTCTTGAGTTATGCCTTATATTTTAAGACAGCTTTCTTCTCCCACTGTGGTATTGCCATTTCCAATTAAAGGCATTTTATGCTAAAACATCGATTTTTCAGTTTCGGTTCTCTGCCAATCACTTTTCTCTCACAACAGTTAACATCTGTTTTCTTTCTGCATTGTTTTTTTAAAAACTAATCATGGGTTTGGACAATATTCCCAGTGCAGATATCCTTTCCCATCTGAACCATAGTGGAAATGCAACTCTGGCTCAGAGCTTTGGAGCTCAGATTTCTCTATTATGATAGGAAAAGTGGAAAGTCGAGACAGAAACATGCCTGAACTTCAAGTGCATTTTGTTTTCTCAGCGATGTTCTTGGTCTTACATTATTTTAACTCTGCTGATTCCAATAGAATTATTCCTGGCTTAGACTGTCATAAGGGAAAGGGGGAATAAAGATTAATCTGAAAAGCATTTTAAAAAAATATAATTCCAAGATACTTTGTTACCTATGTGGTCAAACCTTGGAATCTTTTCTTGATACTTAGTAATCCAATATTTTATTGAAATGATATATTGCTTTGGATCAAGTAAAAATTAAATAAAGGATCCCAAAATTTGGATATATACACACAGTCGGGACAAGGTTTTTCTCCCTGTCTACAAGAAAATCAAAATCTGAATAATTTTTTCAACTTTTTTGTTTTCCCAGGATCTTATATTTTTTAAAAATTGACATTTCCAATATGTTACTTAGAAATTTAAAAATTGTTAAAGGAAAACTGTTAACTCTTCTTTAGTCTCTCTTTCTCTTCCTCTCTCACATGCATATGCACAGATACACAGGACATCTCAGATGTGTGAGAAGTCAGCCTAATTAGGAACACGGAATAAACTTAATCTACCAAAAGAATGTCAAAATTCATAGCAGACAGAAATTCTAGGCCAAATTTAATGATGGTAAGTCTTTCTACCTTCTATGTGAATAAAGTTTTGTCATTTAAGGGTCATCACTGCTCACCTTTAGGATGCTCGGGAGGATGCACAAACAGCACACCAGCTCTGGACCAATTATTTGTCCTAACATCTCACCTTCTGCATATTTCTCTTTTGCTTAGTAAAATATACAAGTGCTCTTTCTGGATGTAACCCACATTATATTTTGTTTAGGACACTCAGGTTACTTTCTCCATGCTTAGACATTTACCTATGTGATTTTTATGTGTCATTTATGAGAAGAAACTGGCATAGTGTCCTCTAATACTAAGAAGAGGGAACTCATCTTCACACTTTGTGGAAATAATACTATGTATTATTTGGTTTAGAATAATAAGCCATATCTGATGCCAAACCCAGGGTTTCTGAGCTCAGGTGACGGGATCACAACAGTAAGTGACACAGCTAAAGCAAAACACTGGCTTAACCAGAATTTCAGGATCACCACTTGTATTGCTAAATAAAAAGGGCCCTGGGACCAAGCAGCTCTGACTGTTTAGTTAGGAGTAGTCCCCTCCAGAGGAGATTTTTCTTGTCTAGAGTTAATTGGAGTGGAGCAAAGAGCCTGGGAGAAAGCTAACAGTGTTGCAGTGGGCAGATTGAAGGTCCAGGCTTGCTCCCTGGCTTTCTGCACAGGGGTTCAGAGTTAACCTTCCAGAATGGTTCCTTCCAATGAGCAAATCACAGTCACCCCACTAACAAACCAAAAGGGAAACCAGTATCTGTACCTCCCATGTTGCACTTGGCAACGCTGTATATCCCAAAATGATCCGGTCAGAGCATTGCCAGACAAGGAACTGGAAAGAACCGTTGACTCAGTAACAGAGAATGTGCAATTTGTACGCAGCCTAACCCAATACTAACAAAAATGACATGTTGTGGTAGATGAGAGCCTGTGACCAGACAAAGAGAAATTGGCCTTGCAGAGTAACTCAGGATCTGTAGAAGATAAGAAGATATATACGTCGAAAAGCTGCAGATGGGTGAGAGGGAAAACAGAGAAGAAAACAAAGGAAAGGAGATCTATTACACCAGAAACATAATCTATGTCCATGCTGTACATGTTGTGACTGGAAAAGGGCTTCAGGCTGTCGTTTCATAGCACTTCTCTCCACCGCTAAACTCACAACGCTGGCAGCTGTGTTTTTTGATCCGTATGACCCTGAGCGGGTAGAAAGATTTGGATTGTGCTTGTGCTAAAATGAGATTTCCCTTCCTAAAGCTTATGTTTAAACCTTAACTCAGTTTGTTGGACATTCAAACACTTTCCATGAATTTCTGCCTCCAAGGCTTAGCCTTCCTTCTCAGGACTGTTCTCTTAAGCAACTGATTTGTGGAGACTTAGGAGCTGTGAAGCAGAAGGTTGGAGTCGGACATAGGGACAGTCACACGAGTTCAGAGCAAATCCATTAAACCCCGTTCTCAGTGAATCCACGTCTTAGACCTAACCCACCACCGTGTCCCTCCCGTTCTACATGAGCGTAACCTTAATGACATCAGTGGGAAGTCGCTGATGGAAAAAGGGATTCATGCAGCTGAATTTCAGGCTGCAGACTATTGCGCTTATGATGCATGCCAGAGTCATTATGAAAATGATGAATTGTGACTGATCCTCAGGAAACTTTGGTATTCATAGTCCTCCAGTCATCTATTTCTTTTTATACTCGGTTAAAATTGCAGGTGCTCTCCCTCTAAGTAAAACATATTAATGTCTGCCTGTAATTTCACTAGGATACACAGGCCATTATCCCTGTACTTAGGTGCAGTAGTGTGTGTCAAATGGAGTAATACCTGGGTGCTGTTGATCATACAAGGGTGTTTTAATGTCTGTAATGGTGTGAACAGGAAGACATTGTGCTCTGAGATGTGCATTTGGTTGGAATCCTTGCTAGTTGAAATAACAGAAGACAAATAGGGTCGCCTTGATGTGGCAGAAGGTGTTTGTTCTTTTTTATAAAATACGGCATCATGTGTGTGTTTTCTGGATTATAGCATGATTAGGAGATACTTTAATAACAAGTTATCAGGCAGCTTGGATATTTGGCTTCTCAAGAGATGGATCAGTCAGGCCATTAAATGTAGAGTCAACTCCAGACTGTAGACACCTACATTTGGATGCCTCAATCTGCCTACAGGGGAGGTAGATTCCTAATTTTTCATTATATTCAGTGGTAACCAACACAATGAAAGGAGTCTAGAGAATTGCTCAGCTCACTCTAATATAGAGACATTCAGCTAGACTCCACTGACTGCATTTGCTAGCTCCCAATTAGCTAGCAAAGTGAATTAGGTGTCTAGTTCAACACCTGCTCCTCGATGTCTACAATCCAGAGCCAAATCCCAGGCCAATGGTGTGATGTTGCAATTAAAGTGACATAAATGTACTGATATTTACTCAGTGGGATAATCAGTGGGATAATCCTATTCTCTCAAGCCAAGGAGGTTATGGGTATAGAAGGGATGTCAAATTATTAGCAAGGTTTTCCATTGCAAGAATGTTTTTCTAACACCAACAATAAAGAACGGTAATTACATGTTCTTGATTTCTGTCCAAGTAAGCCTAGGACTTGCTATAATAACTGTAATAGGACTGGTCAGCATTTAACCTAGTAGAAGTAACAAGTGCTAAATTAAGGCTTGAGCAAATTTGATCATCAGCACAATTGGCATATTGAGGGAAGAATGAAGATTATGGTCCACAATGTAGATATCCATGCCTGAAATACTGGTTAGACACTAACTGCTATAGTGATTATATGTATTAGGCCAGTTATTATTTCAATTCACCCACTAACATTGTAATACATCTCAGTTTGCCCTGGGGAATTTGGTACACAACAGCTTGTTACCTATTGATTCTCTGAGAAAAGAAAAAAACTGGCTTTCAGCTAAACTAATATTATGTCTAGAATCCCAGATATGAATTATTGGGAATCTTTAAAGGGGAAAACTTACCTAGTTTAGTTCTAATAAGCAGACTATTTGTACTAAAGAAAACATATATATACGCAGTGTTGCAGATATTTTTGTAATGGGATACTGAAAAAAAAAAAAATTTGACTTAAACATAATTTATTGAATTAATTCATAGAAGATTTTTGTTTCATTTGACTTTCTTTGGAGTTCTTCTATATTTCTAAAAAGAATCTGAGACTTTGCCTACACCCTAATCAACTGTTATGTTCTTTTTGGCATGTTCAGGGCAAGGGAAGATTTAGCATTTATGATCTTTGTTTAAGCAGAAAATATATTTTTGTCCTGAAGGTCAAAGGAGGAATTGGGAAATTTTCCACAGCCATAAATATTTATTTTGGGGCAAATCTCAGTACTGTGCCAGATGAGCCTGGGATTGTGCATTTGCTCATGCAGGACAGATACAGCTCTTCAGTTTTGAGTTTCTCTCTTTCGTGATCAGTGGCTGAAGACACTCAGACATTGAAGTACAAAACAGGAAAATAAACTTGACAAATTTGGAATGGAAAATTAGAAAGACGGATGTACAGCTGGGGAATGAAAGGAATTCTCTAGCATATGTTTCTGTGATCGTTTAGGCATTCAGTGACAGAGAGAAAACTAGTGCAGACCTGGAATAAAATATCAAAAAACAAAGGATATCAGGTAGGAGTTGTCCTTAGACTGCTTAGACTATGGAAGATTTTTAGTGGAATTTTAAAATCTTGATCAAAACCACTAAAATATCTCTGGATTTTTCACTTTACAGTTGCAGTTAATGTGTTCCTACAAAAACGGATTGTTTTCCAGGGAGCTAAGATAAATAATGCAAATAAAATCAAACAAAGAACGTGAAAGGGATCACACAGATAATCAGTAGCATTTTCACTGCAACTTCTGTTTCATTTTACTCAGCTTGCAGACAAAATTAAGGTATCTAAGGCAAAGGGAGGGAGGGAAGGTGCATCTATCTGCTCCTCCTCTGCACTGGTGACGGGATTTAACAGGTAAATTACGACTCCACTCATTCTGGTCGTGGCAGACCAAAAGTGGTCACCTGGAGGTCACTTACTTGTAAGTTGGCTGGCAGTTAATAATGAAAACCCAAGAACATGGTCGTGATAATGACTGGGAAAAACAGAAGGATGAACCATGAACACTTTTTTTCTTTTTTTTTCCAGATCAATTTACCAGGAATCCAAATTTAAAACAAAACAAGGTACCAAAACTGCAATTTGGTGTAACTGAAGAGAGGGTGCAGAGAGAGGCAGGAGGAATATAATAACCAGGACTGTGAGTTCAGAGTACTTATATCAGAATGGCTTCATGGGGGAAGAAGAGCAACAGGAGAGTGTGATATCATAGTCATTTTTGGTTCAGAACCCTTAAATAAGCAAGAATAAGTAAGGTGAGGCCTTCCAGGTCAGGCCAAGCACCAACATAAAAGATTCATCAGTATGGATATAAGAAACTTTCTCAGGGAATTGGTCTTTATTTTAAAAAAATGAATGTTGGAAACTATTTCTAAGCCTAGGTCAAGCTTTGCAAATAGAAAAAGTGGGAAAAAGAAACTGTTACAAGCTACATAATTAGGCACTGAACTGGGGTGTAAGTGAGGTTCAAGGACCTTCAGCTGCTTCATTGGGAACAAAGATGTCAGCCAAAGTCATGTCCCCCTCGGGAAGGTGGCAGTTCTGAGGTACTCTGTATGGGAAACTCAGGTCCTCTTACAGTCATATTAAATATCGATATTTATATTATACTATATATTATAGCATAGATATTATATAT
>NW_009213296.1:0-11735 GCF_000690835.1 Fulmarus glacialis | reverse complement strand
GGGCGCAAGGCAGCCCCGAGGGGCAGGGCTGTGCCGGGGTGCTCCGCGTCCCCCCCGCCCCTGCCCGAACCCGCCGCCAGACGAGCTTAAACCCTGGGTTCGTAAGGCAGGCGAAGGGCATCGTTATCCCTGCGCGTAGGCAGGGAGGGAACGGGCGGGAAACCCCAAAGCCCAGGTTCCCAGGGGTGTGTGGCTGCCTGAGGACCCACATCCTGACTAACTTGTTCGAGATCAGGCGAGGGGACAGCAGAGGAACAACTGGCTCCGGCTCTTCGGAGCGGGCACCCCCCGATGGCAGATGCGGAGTTTCGGGCAGCTGGCTTTGTGTCTGCAGAGAAAACCCAGTGCAAGGAACTGCCCTCCTTGCCCGCAAAAATCTGCCCCTCTTCAAACTGTGTTTTCTTTGCAAAAATCCTTCAGCTAAGCACAAAAAACACAGCGGTTACGTCTCAAACCCCTTCTTTCTCCAAGAGGGTTTTTTCTTTCTTGCCTTACCCACAACAGGCAACGAAAGAAGATGAACATGCTGATTTGCAAGTTGCTACCTTTGTATAGGAATCTTTCTCAAAAAAAATCAGAATATGAAGATAAAAGACTTCAAGGGGAGATTAAAAACCTCCTAGAAGAACAAATAAGCTCACTAAGTTGTCAAGATAAATTTTGTAGGGTTCAGCATTAGTGAAGTTGCTTTTGTGCCATCTATAATTTTTCATAATGTCAGTTAAAGCAGATACAGTGCTAAGCTAACCTTGACTACCTAACTAAAACACTTGTTTTCCTTTCCCCTCTCTTCATCTTTTTTTTTTTTTTTAACTGCTTCTCAGCAAGTTCTCATTCCCCCCTTCTTATTATCCTCTCCTTTAATCATCATTCATCCCTAGAGGAGGGTGAAAATAGACAAGAAAATGAATCCTGTGCTGTTTGGTAATAGACATCTCTAGTGAAACTCACTGTGAGTTTTCTTTTTCTATTTTCAAGATTTTTTTTCTTTTTTCTCCTGCTTTTAAAGCACAACACGGGTGAGGTTTACAGCGTGATACTTACCTTCTGAAAATGTACCATGCTCCTGCCTTTCAGTAGAAACCCTAGGCTGGGGGGAACATTGCCTGAGCACATTTGATTTTATTTGTAACAACTTCAAGGGACTCCCCCAAAATGGCTTCCTACCACAGCCGTCCTGGATTATTCCAGGAGAAATCACAACTCCAGAGTACACAAACAGTGCAATCTTCGAGGCATACTGGAGAGAAATGCTGAGGTACATATTGCAGGACAGAGCATTCTGCTCTCAATCATCCGCTTATCAGCTCATTGAGCAAACTCTTCCTTTCAGTTCAGTTCATTTTTGTTTCCCCTTTCCTGGGGAAGAGGCTGAAGTCAGCGTTGGAAGTCCCTAATGCTGCTCATGTGGGAGAGGGTTTAAAACTTTCGTTTGAATCCAACATAAAAAAGTGCCTTTTATCTTCCTACTCACAGCAGCCTTTAAGAATCTCATGGTCTTTATTCATTTGGCAATTCCGTATCTGTTTCAGAAGTCAGAGCCTCTCTCCTACCTCATCTCTAAGTTTGTGTGATCAGTTCAGGGATGAACATGAGGTCTGGCTCAGCTGAGACCGTACGAGTGGAGCAAAGCTGGTTTCACACACCAGCATTTCGTGCAGGGCACCCTGCTGTACTCATTTGTCACTTCAGCTAATTTGTAAGCTTTTAAAACTTTCGTGACTTAATAGTCATACCCAGGTGAGGAACAAAAGTGAAATCCATTAAACCCCTATTATTATTTAGGTAAACTTAGTGGTGGAATTAGGCAGCCAATTGACATGAGTCTGGGAGCCAGTTATACAAAGTATAGGGTGAATTTGCCTTTTGCTGCTCTCTGGCTAACCTGCCTCCACCCAGGGCGAGAAGGATCAGCTCTTGCCCAGGTCAGGACTTGCCTAAAACTGCCACCAACAGGACGACGGTGCAGGTGTTTCTTGGAGATTCAGCAACAGGCACAGAGCTTGTTTAATTCTCCACGGGTATCCACATAAAACAGCTGCTTAATTTTATTTAATGCTTTTCAATCACTACTGACTGATGCTGGAATCAAAGCAATGCCCAGCAAAGGAAAGCTATTACCACCCTGCAAGGCACCTGCTCCTCCCAGGAGACTCTGGTTGGAGAAAGTCCTATTTGATCCATATGAAGATTTAAAAATATAAATACTGAGTAGCACCTTAATCCAAATGATCTTCATCCAAACAGTAATTAGCTACTGGAAGACCAAGTCAGAGTTGAACAAAGTCCAGATCTTGCATTCAGAGATAAATATGCTTTAATCTACAGAATAGCGCACATACTAGAGCTGGAGAAAGGCAGCTTAATTTACAGAATAATATTATAGTACGTGGATACAAATTGTACTCACGTCACTCTTGGGATGACTTTTTGAGTGTGCATGCATGGGATTTATTAAACATGAAATCAGCTGAGGCATGTTAGCAGAAATAATGTCTAAAAGAGCTGTCAGGTTTCTAAATAACTGGTTATACTAATAAGCCAAGATAACTCTAGCCTCAATGTAAACCTTCTCAGAAAAATCAACGGTTCCTGGAAATCGAACAACAGCTATGAAATCTCTTAAAGATCAGTGAAGCACACTGGTTAAATTGATATTATCATGTTGGGCATTCCACAGGGAAAACTGCAGTAGTGAGAACAAAAGCACAGAGCAAAGAATAGCAGCAGAAAAAACTATTACTTTCCTGCTAAAAAAAAACCCATCTCCAAGGATCTCAAGCTCATTCTTGAATGATAAAGATCCACCAGCAGGGAGAAAGGAGCACTGAGAGAAATGATTTCTAGTCCCCAAACACTGACGGCGAGAGGCCTAAATATTTAGCATTGAGTGTGGGCTGCAGCTGGACCTTAGAGTCTGGGGAATTCAGTGGGACTTATCCCAAAAAGCACATCAGTGCTCTCGTGAATGTTGACTTTTGGACTATTTCCAATGGCAACCAGTGCACAAAGCATCCCCGGGTATCAGGTCACTGGTGAAGTATGTGCAGAAGTCTGGACACGGACAGGGAAAAGGAAAATGAAAAAAGCCCAAACAGAAACACCATGTATGAAATTCTGAATTTAAATGACTCGTTTGAGGCAGCTCATTCAGGCAGCAGCAGAGCTGGACACGAAGGGTAATGCAAGGAGGGTATATACGGGAAGGATTTGTTGGGCAGTGCTACTGGTTCCCGGCATCTGGAGCTCATGCACTGGCTGCGGGGTGCTCACGAGGCAGGACCAGGCACTGCTGCTCCTCTGGCATCTCCCCTGCCGGAGCACAGCCCCCGTCCCAGCCGGGAGAGCCCACCTCCATCCCTGGGCCACAGCGGAGGAAGCCTGCAGAAAGGATTTCTGCTCTGCGGGAGATCACGCAGCAGACTCAAAAAGCAGCCTCGTGTCTGCAGGGCTCTGCACACACAAGCTTTAGGAGTGGTGGAAAACCATAATCTGGTTGTTTGTAAAGGGAAAGGAGCGGTGTTCCCCTCCCGTCCCCCATCCTGCTCAGAGCCCGTTCAGGCTCTGTGCCCCTTTCCTTCCCTCGCCACTAATCCCTCTCTACATTTGCATGCAAAGCCAGAGCAAAGCTGGTTGGTTTCAGCTGTAACCCCCCAGATTTTACAACAAAATGGCTCTTTTTGGGGAGAAGCGAAAGACAGGAAAGAAAGAGAAATACCAAACCTGTGGCCTGGGATCTGAGCAGAAGCTGTCATCTAAACAGTTCCCAGCCTCCTGCCACGCAGGAGCCATGGGTAATTTAAGCTCGGTGTGATGCTGCCAATAACCTTGTTATTTAACTGGCAGAGCTTATGCAGTGACTTTTTATGGGGTTTTTCCAGTTCCACCCACTCACTCACACAGGTCCAGAGAAAGAAAAGTTTTCCACAAGGAACACTTGGAGTGACCCTTCCTCTCGCAGCTCGACCCCCTCCATCAAACCAAAGGCCATTACTGGATCTTAAATCACCCTGGAAATTGCTCAAGCAGGGAAGCCTAAAATTTCCCCCCTTCTCTTTCTGGGATTTCCATCTGCCACAGATACCGGGTAGGAGGGGGATTACTGCCCTACCAACACTTCCCTCCAAAGTGGATAGAGAGCCAAACTGCAGAGGATGATGAGAATAAATTATAGCTGAGAGAAAAGCTCTAAGGCAAGAAAAACGCTTCCTCCGACTGCCTTTTCCCTGCGGCACGGCAGAACAGTGCCAGGAAATCCACAGCAAACCAACAAGATCCCTTCTTTAAAACCTAATCTAAGCCAACAAATACAAAATATCTCAAAATTTCTGATCATTTCGCAGACAAATGTAGACACTTGATGTACTGCTGAATTTTATATTCTAATCCATGTATATAAAACCCCCATACAGCTGATCGCTGAGGACCTATTATATGAAACAGCACATAAACTAGTAAGTCAACACAAAAATACAGACTGGGCCATTGTCTCCCAATTTATGCTTTATTTGCATATGCATAATTTTTTTAATACTGTATAGCTTGCATTTTTGCTGACTCCACTCTGGATGGACATTTTAGGCCCTCAGAAAAATTGAAATTTAATATATGAATCAAAAGCAAAGTCACAGAAAAAATGACAGCACTTTTAATGTTAAAGATGGCTTTGGCATATTAATTAGTATCTCAGAAATGAAATAAAGCCAGTGATAGAGAATGATTCATTAGAATGAAATTAATCTGAGAAATAATTAATTCTGAGTGGATGGATAAAAAGAATACAAATAGATATATTAGCAGCAAAACTCTTCACAGATGAGTGCTACAGTGATTCCAGCAATAGTGGATGAGACTGCAGATAATTTTCTTAGCAGATGGCTTGGTAGGTGGCACTCTCCCCTCCTAAACTGGTGTTACAGATTTACTCCTGAGCTGCATGCCAGTATAAAATGGATCCTTCCCCATATTCCAGCCCAGCCCCTGATTGACAGATGGAGAAGAACTGTTTAACTTCTGCCAGTAGATTTTTGTGGTTTTCTGGTGCAGGACGTGTGATGATGAAGCGTGTGCTTGGTACATACTGGAGCCCATTGCCTCTAAAGCTTAGTGGAGCAAGTGAGCAATAGTTTGCACGTTATAGTTGCACAACAATAATTGTCCACATTATTGCACATCCAGTATGGCCAGGCTCCACAGCCCTTCTATCGGCAGGCTACAAATCCTTGATTTAAAGATAATTAAACTAATACTTACCAAAAAAATAGAAGCTGATACTGCACAGAGCATCACTTCTTGCTCATAGTGAAGACGGACACCAGCATTTCACACCAGCGCCGCAGGGAGCCGCCGGAGCAGGCAGCTCTGCCAGGGACACCCAGCCAAGGCTCTCTGCAAGCGGGGCAGCCCCACGGTGCCCACACAGGAGCACAGCAGGTCCAGCTACGGTAGATGGGGTCAACCAGTAGTCCAGCGATGACCAGACCACTCCAAATGTCCCAGTCCTGGAGCTTTGCTGTTTCCGGCAGCATTTTTCCCTCTGCAGCTCCCCAGACCGCCCTGCTGCTGTTGCAATGTTGCAGCTGGACCAACCCAGGGTCTCACCTTCAGGTTCTGGGATTAAATTGTTCTTGGAGGCAAGATGCTGGTTGTCCAAGTCCTTACCAAATCACACAGTCTGGACTAGATGGCAGTCAGAAATGTTCCACCAAGTTAAATAAAACACTAGAATGGTATTCCAAACAAGAATCCAAACCAAAGTCTAAACTTTGGGCTGCTTCACTCCTCCTTCCATAACTTTCATTCAAACTTTTGAAAAACCCAGTGATCTAACTGCATTACCCCAAACTATGATATAATCCCAAATCCACTTTTACCCTAGCTCAGCTGGATCTGTTTTCCTCTTCCAGCCTCCATGCCTGTCCCACCACATCAGGCAGGACTGTCTCATCCCAGCAACGTAAGCAACATCTCACTCTTTGTAGCCTGCCTCGATGCCCTTGGCTTTTCCCTGCCCTGGGTGGCCAAGAGTTGTTGCTATGACAGTTTCTAAGAGACAGTACTTTCCCAGGCTGGAAACATTCCCTGAATTTCACCACCCATTTGTCAAAATCTGTCTCAAGGTCAGGGGCCTTCCAAGTCAGCAAGTTCCCCCTGCTCCCTTCCCGCAAAGCTCAACTGCCCAGGGCTGGGCTTGGTGCGCATGCGGGCTCAGCGCCACCAACACAGGCATTCAGAGTGAGCTGGTCCTCTCCATTTAGGAGCAGTTGAAATTAGGGATGTCTTCTAGGTACAAATTTACATTTCGGGAAAGGCTATGGGATCTGATCCTATCTACTTTCTGGTTTCACTTTTTTCCCCACTCTTTACAGTGGTTGATTTTCTCCTGTGCTTTTCTCAGCATTACTTTCTAAGAATTTCCGCCAGGTCTTTAGGAACAACAGGATGTACCGCTTGACCAGGATTTTTCCATTGCTTTCTTGCATGTTTCTACATCTTTTTAGGAATTTCCCATGCCTTTTTAGGATTGTCCAAGTGATCTCTGGGAATGTCCCCTCCAGCTTTCTAGGAATTTCCACCCAGCTTTCAGGGAATTTCATATTGCTTTCTAGGAAATCTTCCCCTTGCTTTCCAAGTATTTCTTCTACCTTACTAGGAATTTACATTTGCTTTCTAGGAATTTCTGGCTGCTTTCAAGAAATCTCTAATGCTCTTCTAGAAATTTCCCTGATGCTTTCTAGTAACTGTGCTATCTAGTAACTGTGTGACTATTTATAGGAATTCCCTTCTGCTTTCCAGGAGTTCCCTTCTGCTCTTTAGAAATTTCCCACAGCTTTCTAGGAACTGCACATTTCTTTTTAGGATTCCTCCATTGCTTTCTAGCAATTCCACCTTACTTTATAGGAAATTCCTTCCAGCTTTCTAGGAATTTGCAGCCAACTTTCTCGGAATTCACATTTTGCTTTCCTGGAGTCCCCCCACAGCTTTCTAGGAATTCAATTCTGCTTTCTAAGAATTTCCCATAATTTTCCAGGAGTTCCCTGTAGCTTTCTAGTAATTTCCCATGGTTTTCTAGACATTTCCATACCTTTCTAGGAACTTCCTGCTGCTATGAATCTCTCACTGCTCTCCAGGCATTTCTATCAGCTTACCAGGTACATCTATCATGCTGTGGCATGCTGTCTTGTGTTGTGGCATGTTGTGTGCTATTCCGAGTTGTCCTGTGGTGTCTTGTTCTGTCATATGTTGTGCTGTCACATGTGATTCTCACCTGTTTGCTCATGTGGCTGCATGCCTTCCCATGTTGTTATGGCATGCTCTTGTGTGTGTCATCTTCTGCTTCTGCGTGCTGTCAGAGGTTATCAAGTAGCATCCTATGTTGCTGCAGGAATAAACATTTGAGAGTGCGTATTTTTAATTGCTATTTTCAAAAGCCATTGGAAAGACTCAAGCGGTGATATCTGGTCCCTAGAGGATGATGAAAAAATTGGTCAGGCCTGGTTGAAGCAGTTGTGAGTTCCTGTGGCTGTTCCCTGTGCCCTACGGGATGGTGCTACACCTCCTCATGCCCCCATACTACATCCATAGCTGCATATTGCCGTCCCAGATCAGTCGGCCTAGTTGAGTGTCTTGTTACAGACAGCGGCTGGCACAGATGCTTCAGGGCACAAACGATCCCACAAGAGACATTTATAAAATAGCCACATCATAGAGGAAATGGCTTCCTAATCCCCTTGAAAGTCTGGTTTATCCCTTTAAACATAGCTTTATGTCCCTTCTAAATGCAGATTGGCTTTTCATGTTCATTCCCTTCCAGTCTTATCTGATATAACTATGCATGTTGTCATCTAGATAAATAGGAAAATTGGGTATGAATTAATTTAGCTTGGCACAGTATAGCATGAGTAACCTAAAACTGGGCTCAAATATTGCAGATGGAGCCAAAACCTTTAACTGATTTTGTAAGTAATCCTGTATCAGCTTATATAAGGGTTTCATTACAATTTATATTGTCAAACAGTTACTTGTCTGTTTGACCAAATTTCCCTAGATAATAGTTTATTCATTATCAGCTGAAACTGGGAAAACAGGGTGGTGGTTTTTGATATACTGACACAGACTCGCAGAAATCTCTAGCTCATTTACAGAAACAATCTTTGAATTTATGGGCACTCTGCGGACTGTACTGACGTCCCTTCCAGTCTGGGGTTTGGATTTTCTACATAAAATTAATGTACAGTAAGTCAGTAGACCATAGGATATGCTGTATATACATGGTTCACTTCGCTCAGTATTCTGCTCCTGATAGCAAAACCCAGCACAAAGCCTTCACAGGCACCTCCCATCAAGTGAGTGCTAATGAATAATTCCCAGAAATGTTGCTGGTTTCTTCTGGCAAACCCCTGATAACAGCCAGCTTGGTTCCAAGGCCAGTGCCTAACACCACCTTCCAGGGCCAGCAGCTGAATACACCGCGGTTCCTTGCACTACACCTTCAGAGCCATCACCACACATCATTTCCCACCTGCTCTACAACTGCTTTTTTCATGGAGCAGAAAAGTCTTGACATATCCCACGCTTGCCTTTACTCTCTTTGACTGCACTGTGATCCAGGGTTGCAGAAAACCTGGTCCTGCAGTGCCACTTGCTGGACATTTATGTTAATAAAAGCAATGTGCAGCAGCTCTTCATTTTTCTCGGTTGATTCCCAGTGCCAATTTGAAATGGCAAAAAACATAAAAAGCATTAATGTCCAATGTAAATATTATTAATACAGGAAAGCTTGGGAAAGCAAATACAGTAAAGCTCATTTCTTAGATGAGGCAGTAATAGTAGAGGAACAGAAATCCTCCTTTTCTGGTCAGCATAGGCAAGAATTTGCCCTGTAAATAGTCCAGGAATTCTTCCAAGTGGAAACATGCAGATGGTTAAATTCATCCCTAGTTCAACAAATGCAAAGGACCGAATGTACATCTGGAGGTTTGCAGGAGTCTTATTAATGTATTCCTTGGGAAATAAGGCAGCTGAAAGGAATGCTTCAACAGGAACTGAGGTACAACTTATCTGATAATCCAGTCGTAGTCTCTGGGCACATGCTTTCTGTATGTACCATTAGTACTTGCACTGTAATTTAAGGAGCTCTGCATGAACCTGTTAGAAAACACACGCTTGAGCTTACAAATGGGGCACTGACCAAGCAACATGGATTGATCGCATGGGGCTGTCTGTGGAGGAGTCTTTTTAGGGGACCAGGACTTTTGAAGAACAAATCCACAATATTCAGCTGCAGATCAATATGGTCAAAACCACGTTCTGGGGTCTGTCCCTCCTGATTGTCCAAGGCAGAGAGCTGGCTGGAGACCATGGCAGCCCCTCCAGCCCACCCACCTGACCTTCCTGCTCGTGGAGGGCACCGACAGGATCTGTACACCAGGTCTCACCCTAGAACAGAAGCAGGATCAGTCGAAAACACTGGATCCCCATCTGGATCTGGGAGCTGGGACATTCTCCTGGATTCTGCATTTTTTAATGCAGACGAAAACAATTTAGCATGAAAATCAGTGCAGATGAAGAAACACATGTAGCCAGAGATTAGATATTCCTTGTGAATACCCATATTCACCCATTTGCAGTTTTGTGGCTCATGAGCAATTGTTGGTTGGTCAGAGCCATCTCAAGACTTTTCAGGATTCATGGCAAAAAATCAGATTTGTTTCCCAGCAATGGGAGAAATGACTAGTCTAGTGAAAGAGAAGATATATAGCAGTTCAAAATCATCTGCACTGAATATAGAGCAAATTATTAACTTGAGGAATGAATGTGTCCATAGCTTTCCATGTAGCGACTCAGAGAAATAATTTAGGCATTAATATATTTTACATTACAGAGTCTGCAAGCAGAGTTTCTATTGTGATGTGCAGAAAAGAGCCTGTGTGGTTTTAAAGCAGATTTACAAGTTAGTATCTTTGGCATATAAGAAAATTATTAGAGGCAGAAGACATCCGTCTTCAGAATGTAAACCATATACCACTGTTATCAGCAACTAATTTGTTTCTGTGCACAACATCCAGCTGCCTCCATTTTCTGAATGAGATGTTTTTCCTGCTTGGTCATTGCAATGTTTTCAGCAAAAGTGTTAGGGCCGGATACCATCAAAGATGTATTCGGTGTTGGATCTGTCAGTGGTCATGGAGACTGGGGTCTGCCTGACAAGATTAAAAAGAGCTAAAGACACTAGCAGTAAAGTACATAAATTGTCAACAAATTTTGTTGTGCAAGAAAAATGCAGTGCAAGGCTATCAGTGCCAGTTTCTACTTTCGTGATGGAATCTCACCTGGTATATTTGCACCTGTAACTGTCGTATATATATCTGTAAGACCGAAGTTGTGGAGCCATGGGGGAAACACATAGGTGGGCATCTGAGATTTGATGTGTCTGTTTCAAAAAGAAAGTTGAATCTTAACTTTTCATTGAAAATCATAAACTGAGTAGGCTTGCTAAAAGCTGAAAACAAACTCCAGCCTACACAATTATATTTTTATGAAAAAAAAATTCAAATTTTTCACAAAAGTTCAGTTTTAACAGCAAAGATTTCACCAGTAAGTATATCTCCACAAACATTTAATACCTGGGGAGAGTTCTAGCTTTTTAATATAAAATTCCCATTAGCATCCTGCAACGAGCAGTGACAGGGAGGTCACAGCTTACCAGCTCCGTATTCAGTGTTTAATGGTAGCATTGCTCTGCATGCACAGCTTCCACCCCTTCAGGGATGAGACCTGCAGACAGAGCAGTGTTGTTACAAAGAGAATTTTAACAGAAGACTTTAGAGGAGCTGGGCTGGGTTATAGATGGTAGTTGCAATCAGCCTCTGTGTGTTGGCATGTTATTCTGGTCCACAAAAGAGGTGAACTAGCTCTGTTTGCAGGCTGTAAATGGGATGTGGTACAACTGTATCTGAACACGTTTTCCCTCATTCCCAGAAGACTCAGCATCAGTTATGGGATAAGACCAGCTCACGTGTTGCTGACTTACAACACTATTAATGTGCCGATTCTTGAAACGTGCTTTAGGAATCTCGTTTGTGTGTCTATCACCATGTTCATCAGGAAGCTGGGCTGGAGAAAGAATAGGAACAGTGTAATTGAGTATCCCTTCTATTTTTATTAAATCTCAAATGAATGCACATCTAATCTCAGAGAAGCTATCGGATGCTATAAAGATAAAATGTGGATTGACCATAATTACTAAAAGGAAAGAAATGCTCTGAAATCCATTCTCAGCCTTCCAACAAAATCAAAGACCCATGTTTATTTGACATTTTTAAGGCACCATACACAAGAAAGTTCTCATCAGCTGGAATGGATTTCATAGGAATGCATTGTTTTATTCTTTTTTAGGATTAGGACATAAGAGTGAATTATTTTTCTAAGGCTTCTTTCACTGTGGTTCCCTACGAACATTTCCCCGCTGCTGGTTGTTTTCTGCAATACGTATTAAAGCGGGAGTGATGAAAATGTGAAAGCAAGCAGAAATCCATTGTTGCTGTCCAGGCTGCTGTTGGGCCACTGGCTCTTCTGCTCCTGACGCTGCTCTCCCTCAGCTGACTGATGATCCATCTCTCCCCAGCCCGAGCATTGCCATCCTGCTATGGAGGCGGCCCATAACAGGCCCGGTAACTCCTCCGACAACTCTCCTTTCATTAGTTATCACAGAATCATAGAGTCATAGAATAGTT
>NW_009213295.1:0-1300 GCF_000690835.1 Fulmarus glacialis | reverse complement strand
CCTCGCAGGGGCCGCCCGGCAGCCCCCCACCACCAGCCCCTTGACACATACACCCAATACAGTGTTATAGCTACAATTCAAGTACATCTTAAGTAAGTAATGGTCAGTATCTAAAACATTAAACTTCATGAGAAAACACAAGGGGAAAAAAAAACCCAAACACTGTAATGTTTTTTTTTGTGCTGTCTGTATCATACAAAGAGTTGAGGAAACAGGAAACAAGCCTTCATTTCAAATTCTTCTGACACTTCCTGAGGATTATAATGTCATTTTCATGATTGCAGACATGCCTAGGATTACCTTAGTAGCAGATTTTGATTGAGATCTTCAAGAACAGTGCTACAGTCAAAATGGTAGTTCTTACACAAAATATTTTTATCCTTTCCTCCTTTGGCACTCATTTCAAATAACTATAAACAGAATTATTGTTGACTCAGTTGGCCTTCTTTAATGCAAGGACACATTTCTGGCATGTGGTCACATTGGTGTCCACTGTGACCCCCAAGTCCTTCTCTTCAGAGCTGCTTTCCAGCCATAGCGTTATTCCTCCTTGGTATAGGACTTCGCATTTCCCTTTGTTGAACTTGATAAGGCTCCTGTCTGCCCATTTCTTCAGGCTGTCCAATGTCCTGAATAACAGCATAACCATGTGGCATTACGAACCACTCCTCCCAGTTTTGTATTGTCTGCAGACTTGCTGAAGGTGCACTATCCCATCATCCTGATTGTCAATATCAACCCCTGGAGCATACCACTAATGACTAGCCTCCGGCTGGACTTCGTGCCACTGCTCACAACCACTTCAGGATGGCAGTTGAGCCAGATTTCATTCCACCCAATTGTCCACTTATCTAGTCTGTGCTTTATTAGGTTGTTAATGAGGATGTTATAGGAGACAGTGACCGGTTGGTGCTCAGCTTCTTTCTGTGGAGAAGTAACATTTAGGATTCCTAGTGATGCAGCTGGGGATGGATGAAATTGATATGAGGGATGGGTAAAGGTCTGGGTTTTACAATATTGCCCCAAAATTATATATCTAGAACCTTCAAATTTTTGCCCATATGACTGAGAAACCAAAATGAATGCAACCGGTAGTTACATCAGTTAAATAAAAGTTATTATGATGATCTTATATACAAAGTACCCCCTTACTGCAAAGCTTAAGGCACTGTAGCTGTTCATAAAAACACAATTAAAGCAGAGGAAGTGCATAACAAAAAAAAATCTACTTCATTAAAATTTCAAGTTTACTTACATTTTTATATATTATATACTATGCATTATATATTATAGATTATAT
>NW_009213294.1:0-1676 GCF_000690835.1 Fulmarus glacialis | reverse complement strand
GGGTGCTGCGCTCGCTGCCCGCAGGTGAGCACCGCGCAGCCCAGCCGGCAGAGCTTTGCTTTCCCTATTGCACCACTGCTGCAAAGGACGAGCGGTTTGGGGGAAATGTCACAGTTTTAACTTTCTGTGGTAATGAAGAAATGTGAAAACCTGGGGCGGTGCAGAGCCAGCGATCACTGGAGGAACTGTTACTGGCAAGGCGCGACTGAAACGGCAAGAGAAATGAAAATCTGCTTACTAGGAAATGGTACAATCAAATGATTCAAGAATAAGAAGGGGCTGTTTCCATAGCAACAAAAAGCAAGAGAAAAAATAGTCAATAAAAATTCCAACACTCTCTTCCATGTTAAACCAATTTTCCCCAAATCGAGACCAGCAATATACTGGTTAGTACCAGAGAATGGAGAACGCTGATACAGTGACTATTGTCCCCTTAATAAATATTTCTGAGGATGCACATCTCATGAAGTGGAAACAGGGTATTTGCCAGCCTTAGTCAACCAAAAATGTGCCATACTGATTAATAATACATTGATTTGCATAGTGATAAGCCGGTAGATCATTATTTTTATTATTGCAACAGGAGATAAACCGGAAACACGTGCATGGGTTAACGAAGAAACATGATTTCTCCGAGAGCTCTATATTTATCATTTGCTAAAAGCATCTTGCAGAAAAATGTGGATTTTTTGTGACTTGGAAATAAAGCCAATATAATATTTAACTAACACCTGTAATTAAAAGTAATACCTGAGTAGTCCACTGAAGGGCTTATTTTAATTTCTAAGCATGCATCTTCTCCAGCGTAGCTGTAGTACACCCAACACATGGCAAAACCATCTTTGGTCTGCTTCTGTTTGGTTATTCATTTATTATTATGACAATCAGAGAAGCGGTTTATGAGCACAGAATGGAAATGCACACCGAAAGACTAATTTTCTTCCTTTTCTATTACCTCTGCAATGAATATGCACCCACTGCCAAGTAAATATAACTTGTAGGGTAAAAGACAGTAAAATAGAGGAGGAAAATGGAAGAGATTGCCTCCGTGACAATGAGAGGATGCCAGAAACTCAGAGAAGCAACAAGTCAGTGTTGCTCCTTGAATCGCTCCAGCACTTACCTTTTTCTCATGTCAGTATTTATGTGTCCCGGGCACATGTCCGATGTGAAGGTCTTTCTTATTGTTTACGCTTTGATGTGCCCCAGCGTGAGACTTTGTAATTAGGAGTCTGGGAAAAAACCTGGGGTTTGGGATTAGCTGCCAAACCTAAGGAGGAAAAAGAACTTGGATGGAAACAATATTTTTCTCACTGAAATGAAAACCAGAAAGCATTTCTTTCATGTTGACAGAAAACATCTATTCAGCCTAAACCAGAGCCCTTCAGGATCAGGCACAGCGGTCCAGAAGGCAAAGGCAATGCCATCCAGCTGCACAAGCAGCAGACGTGCTCTCCCGCAGTCCTGCTTCCCAGGAAATCCGTGAGGATGGCACTCAGCCCGGCATAACCTCATCCTGCCCGGCCCCGGCTGGCCTGGACTCGCCTCGGCAGGGTCCCTGCCTTTCTGCAGCCCCTTTCCCCACCGGACTTGCTCCCCGCAGAGGCAGGGTAGGAACTCCCCGGCAGCTCTCAGGGGAGGGGGCGTCCGCTCCCCACCCTGCAGCATCCCTCCCA
>NW_009213293.1:0-22513 GCF_000690835.1 Fulmarus glacialis | reverse complement strand
GGGGCGGCCGCCCTCCGTCTGGAACCCCAGCTCAGGCAGGCTCCTGGGCAACTTCTGCCCCTTCTGTGTGTGCATCCTCCGGCAGCCCGTCCCTGTGCCCCCCCTGTGGTGTTAGCAGCAGCCGTGCTCCTTCACAGCTCTCACGTTCATGTGGAAAAGGTCTTTTTTAGGAGACGCTGGTTCTTGGGAAGCTGTCTGGTGTGGGAAAAGCACTCTTGAAAAAACAGAGGAGAAGAAATCCCGGGAAACAGCAGCTTGTACATGGCATATGCTCCCTGTGAGTCATGAGGTCCCTGTGAGGAGCAGGAGGTGGCACTGGGCAGCTCTGAAGAACCTGGGTGTTACGTGGGGAGGTTGAGGTCAATAGGTGTGAAAGTGCAAAGTTTTTACATTAATCATGTTAGGACAGTTCCTTGTGCACTTTGCACAAGGTGTTTTCTGCTTATATTCAAGGTGGGAGTAAAGTAAGAGTCTGTATCATTCTCCTGATAACTTTTAAGAAAGAGTTGAGGTAGATAGTGCTCTGTTACTCTGGAGTTGTTGGCTTCATAGGCCCTGGTCTCTGTAATCCTCACGGGGCAAGTGCTGCCAGAATACTTGCTGCTGAAAGGAAAACCCGAGCTGCCATCCAAAAAATTAAAGTGCAGATCCAGAAAGTACATACTGGGAGATGGACCCGGTGTTCCTAATTACTTAAGCGCCTTTGTTCCCAAACTTGTACAGCTGCTCTGAAATAGAACTGTGAATTTTTACATGTAGGTGGTGAGGGTATCACCCTAATGGTGTTGCTCTGCTGTCTCAACAGCTAGTGTTTGTCGTCATAATGCAAAGGTCTGCTTGGTTCCTGGAAAGGAGCAGATGTCCTTTCCTTTTCTGTTCCTACTGCCGTGAGCTATTCCTGTTCCAGGAAAGAGTACAGGGAAGGTGTTCCCCCAGGGTCAGGCTTCTACAGTTGTGGGGTATTTGTTTTTCACCCTGCTCTCAAGGCTACAAATAATAGTGGAAGGGGACAGAACAGGAAACCTCCAAATCTGAGTGCCCCTTTCAGCACGTGGGTTATTCAGTTATATCCCTGCTACGCTATGTAATTTCTCTCAGATAACCCTTTTAATAAGTATATTTAGTCTGTTTTTGAACCACTTGTTTTGCCTTTTTTCCCCCACTGGAGCCTACTTCGGCATTTCACTCCTGTAATAATTTGAAAACTTTCCAGCCTATATTTCCTTCTGGTTAGTTGATGCCTTACTCTTACACAAATGTCAACACTGGCCTTTCACTTAAATAATTTTTTTCCTTCCTTGGCTTTTGCTCTCTTGTTGTATTTTATGGGCAGCAGTTCTGCCATTTCACAATTGATCTTTGTCAGCTAGAGAGACCTGGTTCTTTTGGTAGTATTTTGTGTGATAGGCTCACCAGTCTTCTGATCATCTTAGGGATGGGTGCTACTCTTCCAGTTTGAATTTGCATTGATCAGGATCGGAATTGAATTCAGCATTCAGATGGGGTCTCACATCCAGGTGATGTTGGGGAAAAAAAAGTCCAACATTCATCCTATATGTCTTAATATTAGTCTCTTCACAGCTGCACTGCAGTTACGCTGTCATTTATTAACACACTCATCATCTTCCCCTCAGCCAGCTTTGAAGGTTAGCCCACCCAGTGAAAGCAAAAACTGTTGTTAATACAGGGTAGGTGTATCTCATCTCTATTACTGTGGTCCCACAAATAAGTTTTGCTATATCTGTTGGTTGACCTCTGATGATTTCTGAATTTTAATTGGAAAAATATCTTGAGAACACTCTGACTTCTTGTGTCAGGGTCATTAAAAATACTAAAAGGCATGGATCCCAGGATATATAGAGGAACGTTTTTAATAGTAACCCTCAGCTTGATGCCTCCCAGTTTTGCACATTATTGATGCTGTCCTTTGGCCAGTTCTGTACCACCTTAGGACTTTCATACTAACTCCCATCTTCTGCATCATAAGTGATAATTTCTCATGTGGCACCATATGATATCCTTTGTCCAGAAAATAGGCTTTCAAGAAAATATCAGGTTTTTTTGATTGATCTATTTTTATGAAACGCGCGCTGCTGCGGTTTTTTCTAGTCATGTTTTCCTCCATATCTTTAGTCTTTACTTTTGTGTATTTAAATATTCTGCTTGATGGGGTTATAATTTTTCAGATCTCTTTTTCTGCTTCACGTAGGTTTTGCGTTTGTTATTTTTAAGCCGATGGTACTATCCTTGTTTTCATAACATAGGTTTTAGTTACGTATAGATCCAGCAAGAAAAATTACATTCTTTCAGAATCCAGGCTGAATATGGTTCAGCTTCCCTGTGGCCCCTTGGTCCAGGTCTAGTGCATATTGGGTAACTTCTGTTTTCATCATTTCATTCTTTAAGTTGTTTTTTTGCTCCTGTATTAAGTATTATTAAAACCAAGGCAAAATATTCAGTTGTGTTTGGGACATAGATTTGTTAGTTTTCACATCTTGGTTGATTTATACTATGTCCACTTGTTTTCTCCTTGTTCGCTTTATTTGTGACTAAAGTCTTGACTGATTTCTGATCCCTTTTCCTGTTCTTTTACAGTGCTCTACGTATTTCTCAGCCCTCTTTGAAACCTATCTGCTTGTGTCAGAAGTTCTGTCCTCTTTTTTTTTTTTTTTTCCCTTGCTTTAGGATACAGATGAGTTTTGCTCCTTTTGACGTAATGAAATTCCAAGATCTTTTCTGATCTGAGTCCACCAGCTCTTTGGTTTATCTCACTGCTAGTTTTCTTCATTTCTAAAAGGCTGCTTTTCTAAAATAGAAAACCTTAGTTAGAGACCTTATTTGGTTTATCCTGCCATTAATTGAAATTGAATAATTCATGATTGCTCAGACTGAGATTTCATTGTTATTTGTTTTTTTGAGTCTAATTTTGATGCCTACCCCTGCTGCTGGCATTTAGATTGCTCATGTAGCAACAGAATGAAATTGACATTATTCTTCATGTCTTTGCTACATGGAGAATTCACAAATGCGGCAGTGAAGGTAGTAAAGCTTCTAGTAAAGCTTTAAGCACTAAGATGAATTAATAGCATTGTGGATTACTGCCAGGTAAGGAGACTAAAATGGCATCTCTTCACGTTGAGAAAATTATTTTTGCAACTCCTAAGTCCAAAATGTTGTTCTGTCTGGAAGCTTGCACTCAGCAGAAGTTAATACTGTCCATTGCCCTGCATAGGGAACTCTTCTTGTTTTGATGACAATTAAAGGGTTTTTTCAAGGCCTGCCTTTTTCATTGGTTACATATGCTGCTACAGTTTTAGGATGGCATGTAACAAACAGATGCCATAGGGGGTTGTGGATCAGTAGAATTCTCTTCCTTTCCATGAGATGAATTCAGTGACTTCTTTATGGCTCTTAGTGATATCCCAACAATAGGGTTGGTACACATTTTCCATCCTTCTGGGAACTGCAGCAGGGAAGTCCAGGGTAACACTGTCCTAGACATTTATCATAGTCCTCCTGGTTGGTTGTAAAATCAGTTAATTGCAGCATCCCTCTTCCTTAGCTGATCCATAGATAATACTACTACTGTTTTTAAAATGGTCCATCATCCTGCCGAACAGTTTGCAGTCAGATAAGAGCTTCAATTTGTCTCATAAGTGTTATGCAGCTCCATGCATTGCATATTACAAAACAGATTTAATGAACTGCAGATATACATGTGTCGTTCATTTTTGGAGCTGGTTTAAAGTTACGTGAACATGTAGATTTGGTGTTCCAACCCAGGCAATGAATTGTGCAGTTTATCTAAAGGGTAGTAGAAGCACAAGTTTCCACATGTGCTATCTCGCCCCACATGCTGATTTGTAAGAATTTATTTTCTTTTACAGGATAGCCAGAATAAATGGCGCCTGATGGTTGCAGTTTTGCCCTCTCCAATGTCTTCAAACCTCTCACTTTTCATTTCAGTAAATAGGCAAATACTGGTTGCCTTCTCTAAGGTGAAAGGCATGAAAGCCCTGCTAAAAATGATTGTCAATTCTACAAAAATGACAAGAAGAAAATTCAGAACTAAGCTAATATGACTTGTAGTATGTAGTTTGGGGTATCTTGCCCTGTATGAATGAAATCTGTCTCTTTCACTCACTCCTGTTCACACTTACAACTGCACGAGTGTCATATAAGCTGTTTAATGCTTGACAGTCTGTTTCGATTGGGATGTCTATTATTCTGGCACTTTTCTTGCAGATTTGAAGCCCTCATTTACATGGAGAAAAACCCCTTCTTTTCCTCCTCAAATATTTATGAGTAGAAGCACTGTTTTTTAGCTTATACTGTATCTATAATAATCTATCACACATTGGTTTCTGTTATTTCTTTCACCTGAGGCTGTTTTTCTGCTGTTTATATAGTTTTCTTTTAGATCCAGTTAGTATTTCTCAAATAAAATGTTCATTTGGGAGTAGGAGACTGTAACCAAAGCACTTATTTTAATTCCTGTCACTCTCGTCCTTTGTCTTTCTACCTGGCAATTGAAAGTCTGAACACTTTCTCCAGCAACCTTATGTTGGAAGAGACAACCTCATATTTATTATACCACGATAAAAAGTGAGCAGTAGAACTGAAGTGAAAGGTGACAATTCTCTGTCTGGGTAATAGAATAAAACCACGTGGCTTGGAGAAAATAGCAAATAGTTTTGCAATGAGTTGTGTACATCCTTGCAGTGAAAACACAAGTAAGACCGTCTGATGTTCATCAGAGCTTTAAAAACGTATCAGCTTCTTCTTACTTAAAGAAGAATTGTCCGGAGAAAGTTGAGAGATTACTAGCAGTATCTGGCAGCCTAATGAGGAGCCTTCCCTGCCCTGAATACCCTCCAAGGTTGCCAAACTTCTCAGATAAAACTTCATGTGCCACGTGTCTGATAGTAACGGAACAACAGTTGCTTTTTCTCGTTTACATATTAGAACGCAAAGTTAATATGATATTTGCAAATAAACTTGCCCTTTTTGGTGGCTGGACAGAGTATGGATATCTAAGCATGTACATTTACCAGCTTCATTCTCTCTGTGGCTAGACTAAAATTTGGATGGGGTTTTGTGCCTTGGCATCATGCAGACTGCATTTTACATAACTCTTCATATAGAATCTGATGTGACCCTTGAAGATTGACTCTCATATAGTCAGCGCATGCCTTTAACTCTATTAACCTGGGATTGGGATACCAGTTTTCAGTTTTGGTTGAAGAAAATGGAGTATGTTTACTTACAGTATTTGGTCCTGATTATTTTAAAATGGTGACTGTTTTTCCTGGTCAGTCTGTACAAACAGAATTGCTTTAGAAAAGAATTTTTTTCACTCTGTTATAATCTGACTCTCAGAAATCAACCATTTCAGCCTTGACCATTTCATTTTTATATTGAAAACAGACGTTACTTCTATAACTAAAGTGCAGTTTGTTTTAATGAATGTGTTACTCTTACAGATAACTTGCCCTGGAGTGCTGCTGAAAGACAAAGAGGAACTTTATCTCAGTGTCTCTGTACTTGGACAGTACAAAAAAACTCAATGCGTCCCTGCAGTGTTTCCACTCTTCTTTCAAGAAAAACTAGTATTTGAAAAGGTAAGATAATGTCAAGAGTTAACACAAGTCAAACAAAACCCATCCCAAACTCCACAAAAACTCACTGCAAAACCCCTGAGCACAAGTAATCCCACTGACGATGGCATAGCATTGTAACTCCTGCTTCTCCTCAGCACAAAGGAGGTGTGTGCCTATATTATCCACACGGTGACTCAAGAACTATGCATCCTGAAGATTATAATGTATGATGAGGCTTTTTAGGTGTTTGTTAATTCTTTTGTGAACTGTCCTTTTTCAGTGTCTGTTTTCCTGCCTTGGAAGGAACTGAATGTTGTTCTAAAAATTATGGCAAGGTGAAGAACAAAGACTATAATATATAGGAGAGTCAACTTAATTTAGTAGAAAGATAGAATAGCAGCTCAAGCCTTTTTGGTGACGTTTCTCCCTTTGAGATACTTTCTTCATGGTTTGTCACCAGAATTCCCAGGTTGGTACTCTGGCCTTATAATTTATAGTTGTTTATCACATATTCTGAGTCCCTAGTAGCTTCATTATTAGTACCACAGGGATAATGAAACACAGTATCTTACAGATATGATCTGGCTTCTTGACTACCTATGAATAATAATACTTTGCCCTTTCTAGTTCTTTTCCTTTAAGCATCCCCCAGCACTTTGAAAACCAGACTGAGTAAACATCAATGATGCTCTGGTGATGTGGGTAAGATACAAACAGTGATAATTTCACCAGCTACTGAAGAATAAAAAAGACCGTAGTTCTTTAAAGGCAAACATGCCACAAACTACTTAAGGGAAATGTACTGAATACTGTTTTCATTGTAATTTAGGGGAACTCCAAGACACCAGGATCTATCTGCTTACAAAAGAGGTGAACAAGGAAGCTGAGAATAATGTCTGTCTTCTTACAAATAGCTGTTGAATAGGTCTAGATATTTGTGGAGCACCGGTTCTTTGGTATTTTTTAGTGTTTGGTACGCTGAACAGCAAAGTGATCTGCACCACTCTGCTGAGATTTTTGTACATAATTAGGGAGAAGTCTGTTAGCTGCTGAATATCCAGTGCAACGTCCTCCCCTATTCCTTGCCATCTATTCACATGGGATTCAGGTTAAAAAAAACCCTGTACTTTGTACATGAATAGTCACTTCCGTGAAAATGAAGCTTAAAGCATTACTAATATATTAAAGAACATACTCTTCATCTATCAGAATTCTAGTACATTTAGCAATTTATCTTTCTCTCTTTAAATTTTCTCAGACAATACTTATCTCTACATGTTCAACTCTTCACGATACCTCCTAATTTTAATACGGAGAGGTAACCCTAAATGGCTAGAAAGCATATGACAAGAACTGCTAGCTTTCAATGACTTTGATCCTGTGCCAAATGATAATTTCCATTTCCTTTCTTTTTCCAGTGGGGATAGGACTCTTGGCAACCATCTGAAGCAAGGAAGAATATTGATTTCTTTTTTTTTCTTTCCTTCTCTTTCCCCAGAGGTCCATCTGATGACTTTGACTTTGTTATTATTATTTATTAATTTCTTTTCCAGGCATTTGCTGATATAGTTGATCCTGGAGACCTTGTGGAGTTACTGGAACGTAGGTTCTGCTTTTTATGTATACTACGTTGTGTGCATTAATGTCATGCATGTATGGGCTCAAAAGACTTTTTGGAGGTTTAAAGTATGTGATAATTTTTCTATCAGGAGCCTGTTCCCTGAAAAGCTAGTGGTAACCAATGTAGTATATCATGTACTAAATAAATAGGACTCTAGCACTAGTGGGTTTTCAGAATAGAAGATTTGTTGTCAATGCAGGCAGAGGTTTTTTTGCTGTCTTTTGGTTACTAGTAACTTACCCAAAATACTGTTAACTAACAAAATGCCTCTAGAAACGTATGCTACATGCTTTAGAACAAGAAAAGGGTTAAAAGTCATAATTAATGGAAAATCCAGCTAGTTATCCAGATAGGTAATGGATTCCTTTATCTGATCATTTATTTGATTAATTTTCAAATAATAAAAGCATAAACCTTTGATTTTTATAAAATTATTCTTTTCATTTTTTAAGAAAATTAAATGTCTTGCCGCATGTGGAGCATAACAATTGTAGTGAGACAACACTGACCCTGAACTCAAACGCCAGGAATATGCTCCCTCATACTGGGAGTTATCTGAAAAAGTGGCAAAGCTTGCATCATGTTCTTTAAAAACTATCTTCAAAAGACAAACTTGGCAGCAGATAGAACTTCCCAAGTTCTAAGTCAAATTTAGAGTCGTCATTTGTACACTGCTAATGCCATTGTGTTAATCTGTGGTATTTATGCAAGCTGTTCTTAATTTTCTCTTATTGTTGGTGTAGTGGAAACAGTGTAGCTATGTACAGTGCTATGAAGCTTAAATCAATGAGCCGTTTTTCTTAGGTTTTGACTATGAGAATTACTTTCCATTTCAGTCTTTTTTTAACTCATGAAAAAACTTTTTTCTTTTCTAGTTGACACAGCAGTACTTGAACTCATACAGCTCATTCCTCCAGGTATTGTATCAGTCTCTTCATAAATTATGCAGTTTAATAGGTGAATTTCCATGAGGACATTGCCCATTACAGCACAATCATTTTTTCCAACACACAAACAACATAGAAAGCTCTTCAACAAATAGTCCTCTGAATATAAAATGTTAATAGATCAAGAGGATCTCATTCTTGAAAGAGTAATAACTAAATATTGAAATGTTCCGTACTCAGGCTTAGGAAAGTGATAATATTTTAAAAATGGAAAATAAACTGAAATCATCCAGTGCACACTTATTAACTGCATCACAATTCACTTGCAAAGTGGCTGTCTGTGAAATTTCAGAGTGCATAATCTTGTTCTCAGAATGACACTTTTTTCCCTTCCATTTTAATGGTAACCATTGGGAAAACTGTTATCCTCACTATAAGTATTACAGGTCTCTCCGGATATGTGAAGATAATAAATAGCGATTTGTCATACTTCTGTTATTGGTTTGTGTGATTATAAAAATCTATTTTAATGAAATTCAAGTGTTCCCATGAATAATGTAAATCTGCACATTTTGTTGGAAATAAACTCAAGTTTTAAAGAGGACTCATTTGGAAACTGTGGTATTAAAAGCACTCTCTGTCACTTGTCCTTAGTACTTTCAAGGAAACGATTGCTTCTTTCAGGTGACTCACCAGACTGTTTACTTAAAGAAATATAGTGAACGTGGATTTTTGTTGTGGGAGGGTAAAAGATCTTGGATAAGAAATTTAATTTCAGGGGTCAGAGATAGGTGTGATACAGCCCAACATGAGCTGACAAGATGACTGCAATTAGCAATTTAAATTTTTTTATAATATACATTCAAGGTTTTCCCTGAAAGAAAATATTTTTTTTAAAAAGTAGGAAACTTGAGATAATGATTTTGATGTTGCTTGCGTTTCTTTCTTACTACTATGCTTACTGTTGCTACTGCTATTACTATTCTGTAATATGGAATGATACAGTTTTTCATAAGGGATTGGCTACCATTAAAAAAAATACTGGTTTCTTCTGTGGCATGGAAGGGAAAGAAAGAGGAAAACTAGAAGAATTGCCTAGAGAAAACTTCTCATAAGTCTCTTAAGATTGTGTTAACTGTTCTATAATTTTTTTTACAGTAACAGTGAAACATACTTTCAGAGTAGATTCTGCAAATTTCTGCTGCTGATTTAACTTGATGAGGTTATTTCCTAGAGTGATATGAGTTTTAGAGCCATGCTGTTAATTTTTAAAGAACAAAATTTGTCTTAGTTTCAGTACGGTCTTGTGTGTGGTGTCTGTACTATATGGCTTTGTCTATTTTCCAATTAAAGTCTGTATTTTCTTTTTAGTAGGAAAAATTCTAGCTACCTATGAAGAAAATACAAGAGATTTCCTGTTCCCTGACCCTAAGCTTACCTGTGGGCACCATGGTTCAGATCGTGAGATTTTAATGAAGAGATCCTCTTCTTTTACAGTGAGTGAATATCTGTGGATTGTATTTATGATACAGTGTGTTTCACTGAAGAAACCCCTTGAGCTACTTCAAATGAAAAGTGATTACTTCTGACAGATTTTGCCATTTCAGGTGTTGAATGTACAAATCCACAGCTGAACTTTGGTGAAAGTATAATCTTTTTTGAAAATGCTTCAAGAAATTATTTAATGTGAAAAAGTTAGTTTCCACTTGGTTTGCTGTGTGGCACCATGACATGTCTTCTGTTCAATTTAATCTGTGATGCAGTTGGTAGTTGAAGGGATGCAAGAAAAGAGGGAGATGTCGTATCAACTTCATGGTTCTCAACAGATAAACCATGTAACCCTCCCTCCTTGTTTCAGACCGTTTTTGGTACTGTTTAGGGCAATGATAGTCAGTACAAATTGATAGTGCTATGCCATCTGACCCATGGGCCTCCGTGAGATGCAAGATCACCACTAAAATAGTAAGTAACTGAAATTTGGCTTAGTTGTTTTTCAGTTCCAAAGTCTGTTTCTTAAGGTCTGTTCAGGCTATTCGCGCACATTTAGTAACTTGCCTTTTCTACAGTTTCAAAAAAGCTATGATAAATGACAACTAATTGGCAGAATAAGTGCAATGAATTAATGTTAATTTTATGGAGATAAGGGCTCAAATACATAGTAAATGAAAATGAATTTATCTCATATGTCCCTTTTATAGAGTTTGACTGTTGAACCTTAGGTGTCAGTGGAATAACTCAGGAAGGCACTTTGAAGATGATGGTGATGATGTGGGATATGTGTTTTGGGGTTTGTTTTGTTTGTCTTATTTTTGTTAAATTTTACTAGTAGAGTGGCAGGACATTTGGATTGGGAAGAGAGGGACTCAGTTGCCCTGTCCGTTGTGTTTTGATTAAAAACACATGGCACTAGGAAAATTCTGATTAAAGGTCATTGGTATCTTTTAGCTGGTATAATCTTTACCCTGCAAGGGCAACCTGGAAATGCCCAGTCACTTCACTTGCAATTAGAAGTGCTAATTTGGTGTCTAATACTGTGTTACATTTGAATGAATTAAAGCTGTGATTTTGTGGTACAAAATGTATGGTTCTGCAGCAGCTTAAACTATCACTGCAAAAATAGCCATCATTTTTTGGTCATAGCATCTCTTTGATATGGCTTATCCTATGCACATTGGTGGTGGCTCAAGAGAGGGGGTAGGACTGTATTGCTTTCATATTACTTATAGAATAGGTACTTTTCTGGTGTTGAGAAAGAATAGATAGGGAGGTAGTAATAAATGAGGTGGTATTAGCAAAATGATTTCAGATTTTTTGCGAATGCAATATAATGAATCTTTGTAGAAGCAGAGCCACTAGAGAAGTTTGAGTTTTTTTGTTGGACTGATTTCTTTAATACAAAAATTATGTATTTTCTAATAAAGAGAAGGTGCCATAATTTGTGAGCTGTGAGAAAATGTGATCAGAGTCATTTGGATTTGTAGCTGAATGATGATACTGTAGTAGCTTTAAAAAGTTGACTGATGTAAGATAGAAATGTATTTCCATGTCCTTGGGAACAGTGTAAATTAAATCCATCTCTGCCCTGGAACGAGGACTGCAGAAGCATCTGTTGCTCCGTTCCATCTCCATCACAGACAGAACAGTTCAAGAAAGGATTTTGGCATACTGACCTCATTTTCAGGAATAATAAAGAAGCTGTGTTTGATGGAATTGGAGGGAGGCTCCCCGCAAGAACTTGTGGTTCCTCTCCTTGCTTGCCAAATGAGATAGCTGAGAGAGGATTTTTACCTCCAGTAGAAATGCAGTCTCAAATGCTCCCATCTTCTAGTGTTCCCTAAGCTTTACTGGCAAGTATCTCCTGCTAACTCTGTCAGCACCAAGCACTGAATGTGAATGCTAAGCAAAAGGGAAAGTGTTACACAAGGTTTTGAGAGCCCTCACATTATTCCTATGCTAGTCAAGCCATGTTCTTCCCACATGAAAAGTTATTTATAGCTAGCTGACATGTTGAGTATTTTTGACTGACAGCTGTGCTTCAGTGGCACTTTGACTCCCAATAAACTTGTCTTTTATTAAAAAAATAAAGGTAGCAACAGCAAGGTTACGGTTGTGGAGTTCAGATAGGCAGTGACAAGCAGTGTCTGATTAACACTGCTAATCTGCCAGTTGGAAGGAATCCCAAGTTGAGAGGATCAGAACTCCTCCAGAAATCTGGCACTTGGCTGATAATGTCTCTGGCTCAATGTCTGATAAGGCTTACAAACACAATACTCATACAAGATGTGCCTCAAGTTATCTCTCCTGGTCCAGTGTTGCCCAGCTGAGGCTTTTGCTGGCTCTTCTGTATTTCTCTGCAACCCTTGCCTTTCAGAATTTGCTTAAGCCTTGACTGTTGGTGACTTCTTACAGATCTTCTTATCTTCATTCCCCATCCTCGTGCAGTATTTGCCATGTTACTTAAAATGTTTTCTTTTTAGTTATGCTATCTTTCATTAGCATACCAATACAAGACCTTCTATTATGTTCAGATATACTTTTTTAAGCTACAGACTTGTACTCATGCTCCTTACAGTCAAAAGCACGTATTAGACTTGTTTTCTAACTGGGGTTCTTCTAAATATGAACCACCATTACAGTTTTTCTATGATCAAATTAAAATTATGTCCATATCACTTCTGTTTAATGACTGGTACAGAAGGACTGACAAGCCTGCTCAGGGCTGCAGACACCACGAAGCCGGAGGCAGAGGAATAGATCCCAAAAACTTTCTGGCTGGATTTTCATTTCCAGATATGTTTGGGGCCATACGGCAGTCTTTACATATTACTATATTGAATATCCTTCAGCAATCCCTAGTTTGGGAGCTGCAGAAGAACAACTCCTCTGTTTGCTTTTGGCCTATAAGTTACTTTTGACATAGCCGTGCCTATGTATGCGAGTGCCATTCCGTATTCCGTCTCCACAAGCCATTTCTCTGAAGAAACCATGGGTTTGTGTGATTTTTTAGCTATAAGCATTTAACAATTCTGTAATCATTCTCAGTCTCTGTAAGAGCAGTAGGTGCTCTGTTGTTGCTTTTTATAGAAGACTTACTAATTCTAATGTGTCCTTTTTTAAATTGTTGATAGCACTTGACAATTCATTAGTAATAAAAATGAGTTGATTAAAGACGGTCAGCTTTAAAATCTCTTTTATATGCCATAACTTGGCTTGATTGAATCCTGGACTCTGTTAATTGCTATGACTGAGCTTTCTTGGCATTTTTGTCATTTCATTTCCATAATCTAACCTGGGGCCAGATCATATTCCCTTATGGGAAATCAGTTTCTATTTAGGCAGGTGGTAGAGAAAAGTTTGGTTAAGCAGTCGACTTAATCAGCAGTAGACTTCACTCATGAAGTTCCTGCTAATTCTTAAGAATGCGAGGCAGAGTCACACACAGACCAGCTCCTTTTTATTCCTCAGTGATTTTGTGTGTTCCTGTGCACAAATGCCCATGCACACAGATGCCTTGGGGCAGCAAACTCTGTCCATGTTGAAAGGAGAGAGGGTAGAAAGTTTTAAGGACACTTGATTCTCTCCTTCCTTCTACAGAGCTGTATAAGATGCACATAGATGATTCCCACTTTTTTATAGCATATGTGGCCTTCAGTTCTTCTTTTTGTTGCTGTCTTTTTTTCATGTTGCTGTTTCGGGAAATAATGCTTGTGTGTCATAATCTCTGCCATCTACACCCAGCAAATTTTGTATATTTGTATTAGGCAATTCTAGCTAAATTTGACAGGAAGTAGAGCTCTCAAAGGTATTATGTTTCTAGGCACAGCTGAAGTAAAAGAAGATGAGTTGAAAAGGAACTGTTAGCCATGTAAAGATGGCTGGCCATTAGTACATGTGTGCTGGTTGACCACATGGCTGGCTGCCTCTTGCCAGTCACATGTGTGAGAGGGGATTGAGAGGAAGTGGAACATGGTTATAGAACATGGGAGACAATCCACAGAAGTCGGACTTTGCTGTAATGGTTACAGAATAAAGGGGATTCTTAATCATACTGTTACAAATGAATAATTATTTGCAGTGTAATTGACTAATTTTCAAAATGTTTTTACAAAAAAGATTGCACAATTGAGACTATTTCTAAATAAGTTTCCAAAGTTAGCATTAATGAAACTTCTAGAGCATGACTGGAATTTTTATTGATGCTATATAGCATGGCATGAAAAATCTTTAAAAGTGCTTTTGACAAAGAAATGTATTGAAATAAAAGTCAGACCTTAATTGTTGTACGAAAGCAATATAATCATCTGTAATTGAATTGTCAGAAATGCAAATGTTAGCATCTTGACATTTACCATTGCTGTTCTGTCTTTTCTAATTATCTTTATTAAAGGCTGAAATTAACAAAGGAAATGGCTGAAAATTAGGAATGGTTTGTTACATTAGGTGACATTTACTTCTTTGATAGCCTTTATCTTGAGTTGGAGCTTGATGTTCAATTATTGTCTCTCTTCTAGGGAATTGCACCAAAATTGAGATTTTCTACAAGCTCCCTTATTACAGAAAGTCTGTTAAGCTCAGGAAGGAGTCACATACAGGTTAGCATAATTTAATTGTTTGCAATTTAATTTCTAGATTTAATATTGATAGCCTTGGTTCCAATTTTTGCATGTGCTGCTCACTTCAAACTTTTCTCATTCTTTTGTTGTGGTTAAAGCAGTTGTCATGGGTGCTTGACAACTTGATTAAATTTTTAATCAAGTATGAGTAAAGAGTGGGCTTGGTGCATGACAGTAAACGCTGAGAGTTCCTTGAATCTGAAACAATTATCAGCTGCTATGTTCTATGATCAGCTGAAGTGTCAATCCCTGATGTATTTGTAGCTGGGAAGATGCCTTCTCACCATTTCTTACTGACACTTAAAATTAAGGTGGGACAATGAAAGCTAGGTGAAGTCAGAGAAGGTACATTATCAAACAAACCAATTAATTGAATTGTTTTCAGTAACAATATCAGTTACTGTAATGGAAATGAAGATTTCTGTTGAAAAGGCTGTCACCAATATTAATCTGGAAATGCTGCTTCTGCAACGAGCAAAGTTAAAGGTGAAGTAGCTGAAGAGACTGGGGGGAAAAAAAACCTCTCTGATATGTTTGTTCATTTAGTAGCACTGTTCTCTGGTCTCACAGGTTGGAATTTTGGTTGGGTTTCCTGGCACAAGCTGTCACATAAAGTTACTCTTACATCTTCCTTTTTTTGCTAGATTATTGAAAAATGGTGCAGCATCATTAAAACGGAATGGTTGTCAGGAAGGCTTGTGTGCAAAGAGGGTTAGGTGACTTTGACCTGTTTGTGACATTGCTAATCAGTTCACTGAGAAGTTTCTTCCCAAATTAGCAAAAGAAATGTATTGAGACACTTAGGTAAAGAATAAAAAAAAAATCAGTGGAAATTGTCATTGTCAGAAAACTAACTTCACTGAAGGTGACTTCAATAAGGGCAGTTTGATTTAAAATTAAAAATGTCCTTAAAAGTATTTAATGTTATGAATGGCATATCAAATTTGCATGTGTTGCAGTAAAAGTCTAGTTTCACGATTGGTGTGTATGCCAGAAGAAGGACAGCCTACTTCTGGTGAAATTGAAATTAGTATTAGAGAATTAGGTCTGGTTTTGTTTGGGCCAGTTCCGTACTCTGGCTCACTACCAGCTGCACAAGTGCTAGTAGAAGCATGAGAAAGACAGTGGCGTGAAGAGTCTGTGTGATGCCAGATTCAAACCATGTTGAGGCTGAGGTTGTGTGTTTGTTTTGCATAATTCATTGTTGGGTGTAGAGGGAAAGGCTTGAAGGTAAGCTGGACATTTTATTTCTGGGTTCCTCTGAACTGTAGTGCATACAACATTCAGAATTAAGAGTAATGTCAATTTTCTCAAGCTTGAAAAAGAATTTCTAACAGGAAGAAAAGTCTTGCTATACCATTATTTTGATCTCTTATAACATGTGAATTTGGGCCAAATTTGACCAAAAAGCCTAATTACCCATACTGTGGTATTCAAAGTTAAAACATGCTGCTGACTAAGTAGCCTGATAAGAGTTGTATAATCTAGAGTGCCTTGACCTATAAAGCTTGTAGAGTAATTGAATGCTCATTTAATGCCAGGAATTACAAAGGAATGATAATGTATTTCGGTCACTGAAGAAGTTAATAGTTATTTGGAGGGGGTGTCAGTCCTGATTGTTAGGTAGGCTTTGCTGGTAACAACAACAACAAAAACTACAACAGCACCACCCCATCCTATGCTGTGGGAAGGGAGGTGGTGATGTTGGTTGTTCTTCCACTTTCCTTTATTCTGCTGTATGTAGGTATTTTTAAAGCAATATCAATTCAGAGATAGACTTTTAAGACAATATTTGATAATGGTGTGATTTTTATAAATTTTAGCTACAAAATCCGTATTTTGGATGTCAAGTGCCAGTTTTACAACTACAGAGCTGCTTTGCCTCTTCTTTTGCAAAAGTATTCACGTGATTTGAGAGGATCTTTGGAAGATGGTCTTTAAAGTTCTGGGGTTTTTTTTTGGGGGGGGAGCATGGGGGTTTTTTTAACTAAACATAGCTTCTTGATTATAACTGTTTAAAGAACTAGTAAATTCACGATGATCCAAGAAAATATAAATATCAGAGAATGTAATTACACTTCTTGTGAGGCTTTAGGCAACTCTAAATGAATGTAATTTAAACTACTAAACAGGCTTCTATTTTAATTTATGTATTTTATTTTAAAGGATAAGAATTTTAAAAGGTTAAAAAAAGTTTAAACAGATGAAAAAATGCTTCAAATCTGTGTATGTTCCAATCCAGGTAAAGTTTGTGTTAAATGAACTTGTGACAAAATTCAATTTAATTTTTTACAGTCTCTGTACACTAACTGTGTGAGAAAACTAATTGGGTAAGTATGAGGCACTTAACCTTAACATCTAACGTAGTAATGTGTGTTTTAACCTCCTTCTGGTTTCAGAGAAAATGGTAAATACGTTATTGTTTTTTAAATTGCTGTTTGATTATAGTTTTGTGAGGGGAACATCAGCTGACATGACGTTTATTTCTGTTAAAATTACTAGTTCCCTGTTTGCATTATTTTCAGTGATCTTTGTTCTGCATGCTGTCAAACCCGATAATTTCTCTTTCTCGCTTTAGGGTGATTTGAATTGGGTACATCACTCAACCCCAAATGGAAAATTGCAAACAAAGTTACCAAAGAAAAATACTCTTTCACCTGAGAAAAGCAGGCACAGCTTAGCAACAAAGAACTACGAGCAGCCTACAATAGCTTCTAAATCACGTTCTCCATCTCCATACACAAAACGACGAATGTGTGAGCTATCAGAAGAAGCCAGGCAACGACTGGCCCATTTAAACCTTGGTCCTTATGAATTCAGAAGAGAAACTGATAAACCTCCATTTGTAGTTAGACGGGTTTGTATTCTCTCCAAAGTGCTTCCAGCTTAAGCTCAGATCAAATATTGTTCTTTCACTAAATACTGCTCCAAAAATTCATTCAGCTCTTAGTTTAGGTGAATAATTTTTCTCTCCTTAACAGTCTGTCACATAGTGATTTAAATCTAGAATTAACTGAAATAAAATTTCTTTTATCCGTGTTAGTAACAGACAAAGATCAAATTCTTTCATGAATATATTGGTTAAATTCTCTGAGGCCTCATTTCTTTTCTTCCAGCACACTAGACAGGATAATAGGTGTATAAATTCAGCTTGGAAGTAATTGATATTAGTATTAAAAATTTCTGAATAAAACTTGTCTAGTCACATTATGAACACTTACACTTCCTCTCAACTTTTTTTATGTTGGCATCCTATGATCTTTGAAACACTTCCTTTGCTCAGAGCTACATCTCTAACACTTTGACTTAAAGTTCATAACCAACCTGACTTTAGCACCCGCATAAGGACTTTTTGCTAACCATACTGTGAAAAATTGTTCTGAAATTAGGTCCTTATTTAAAGAAACTGTGTTTAAGTGCTTTAATATGAAGGGGCCGGATTTCCTAGCCTCTTGGAGAATCATATTTTTATATTTTTTTTCCTCTTTATTTTTCTTATGATTGCAACAATCCTTTATTTTTAGAATACCACTTTGAACACGTAGGGGCAGAGATGGGATTGTTCTGATTCTGTGCTATGGCATTATGATTTGGCTACAATTCTGGACACTTGTCACAGCCATTGAAATAATTTAGTGTTTAATTAGTTTGCTTCTGACTTTATTTTTTTTTCTAGTTTATGTACAAATGAATTAATAATATCTTGTAAAATTTTAGAATTCTTTTCCAAGTTTTATTCTACGTATAGGAACCTTTTAGAAATTCAGATTAGCCTTAATAAGCCATTAATCGTTCATAAACCTGCTGTTTATATCTCTCTCAGATATTTTTCTTTTAACTCCTTTTAGTCAATTCTTCTGTTTTTTGATCTATAGGTGAAGTTCACAGCTTAATTATAGCATCTTTAAACACTGATTATTGATTTTGATTACTTGGTTATGTTTGCACAAAAAAGGAAAAAGCTTGTCTCTTAATGTACCGTATCCTGACTGTCATGGCCTTTCTAGATTGAGAATGCTCCTTTTAGGGCATCTTTACTGCTGAGGACTCTTTTGGCCTGGAGATTTTGTGTTACATGAAGATTAAAGTTAGATTATGTTAAATGTAACTTTTTTAATTAGGAAGAGATTCAGATCTCTCTTGGTGAGACCTGAACTGTTTGGAGTAAGTATGAGATATCAAGAATTGTTTAAAAAGACAGCAGACATTATAGATGAAGAAGAAACTGTCTGCAATTTTTTTTTCTTTGAACAATATGGTATTCAGAGTTTTCTAGACCTTTGTAGTACTGTTTTTGTTTATGCACAGTAATGCTAATAATACACATAATATGAACAAAGTGTTGTGAAAATAGCTTTAAATAGCATTTAAATAAGAATAAAATATTTCAGAATGGACTAGATGTGGTCTTATGAACGAAAACAGGAAAAAAATAGAAACTTATACATCTGATACTGAGCATTTTAACAGTGCATTTGCTTCAGGTTGAACAACCAAGTCCTGGTATTAAGTTTCATACCTGGTGTCCCACACGAGAAAGCACAGTGGAAGCCTGGACCAAGGTAGACCATGGTCAGTATTTTCTACTATATATCTCATTAATGCTTTTGTTTTCTGCATTAGTTTAGTAAGGTTATTTTGTTTTGGGGTTTTTGTTTTGTTTTTTTATTTATTAAAAAAAAGTCAGTCTATAATGGAGAAAAAGCTGTTCTTTCTTCCTAGGAATAGGACGAATACTGAATAAGCTACTGCTGCAAAAGGTGCTTTTGAATAGTTCTTTACCTCATGAAACTTGGAACATAGTTCTACATGATATGAAAGTAGGAGTAGAAAATACCAAAGAGCAGGCGAGTGCTCCGTTTCACTTGTTTTGATGAGTTGGATAGTGGAGCAAATCTGCACCACAGTCTGTGGGTGTGTTGATCAAGCTCAGAGTATTGATCATTTTGAAGTTCAAGGGCTCTGTTTCTTCAAAAATGAATAATGTTTATTTCAGTAGTATTTGTGAGTAGTGGGTCAGTGACTTACCATTATCAATGAGCATCCAGGATGTGCTCGAATATCTGCTTTGTTATGAGAGTTTATTAAAAGATGTGGGACCAGAAATTTAAGGAAGTACCCTAAAACTTGATTTTATTGTATGTGTCTGGCAATATGAGGATTTTAATGAGTCTCATCAGTATATGTTTGTTATGTGTGCTCTGCCTCATTTTTATTGTGCCTCCTCGCTAATTATAAATTGTTAAATAGCAAATCATTATGAACTTGTTATTTTACATTTGTTCTTTGTAGTAGCACTGGGTGCAGGATTTTAAAGGTTTCGCATTCCCTTTGGGGTCATACTTACCAATCTGTAGCAGCTGGATAATGTAACAGACCTGTTATCACCTGGTATCATTGCATACTTACGAAATGAGCTGATGGTTTCTGGCCAGTGGCTAGGAGACTGAAATCTACCTCACTATTAATATCCAGAGGAGTCACTGGTCACCTGCCTGTGTCTTCAGGCTTAACTGTAACTTCTGAAAAAAACAGATTCCTAGGATTAGAAATCTTAGTACTGACAGTACAGTTTAGTCCTTTTTTGCTTTTGTGGAGGTAGCTAATAGAGGAGTGTCTTTACATCGCTGTACAGCATAGAAGTACCTCTTTGGGCTTGGGTCACAGTATGAGGGTTGTTCAGTACACACTGATAAAACCGATCAAGAAGCCACACAATTTAATGTCGGTCCCTCAGGGTTGAGGTGCGTATTGACATTGGATAAACATCCTAACCCGGTATGGACCTAGTAGTTTCCATGGGCTTCGTACTCGTGTTTGTGGGTCAGTGGTGAGGGAAGGAATGAAGAGGTGATAGAAGGAAGGAGAGGTGGTCATTGGGAAGCTTGTTCAGAAAAGATTAGTAAGGTAGTGTAATGTACGTAAGGATTTTTGGGAATGGTAGAGCTTGATTTAGGCAATTAATAGCTTAAAAAAATGTGCCACTTCTGTCTATGCAGAAGATGGTGGTTACACTGATTCATTATTATAAACATTGTATTCCATTAAATGTGAAGTCATTGTTTTCAGCTAAAGAAAGTGATTTCCTGAAATATTCTGAGGGGACTGTTTAGAATTTCACAATGTATAATAATAAATTGCTTTAGTACTGTTTGGGAGGAGAGGTAAGCTATTTTGTAAAAGATTTCATAAAATTTAGGACATTCAGATTTTCTTTTGGATTTCTTCTGCGATGCACCTTTTTTCTTTCTCCAGATCCTTCTCTTCTCGGCAGCTACAGACCCAAGAAAGCCAAAGTGAGTACTTTGAAGTGCTATTGTTTACAAATTGTTTTTTGGGAAGGTCTGAGTGAGAAGGATTGTCTTGTGTAGGTATTTTTGAAACTTTATCTACTATAGTATCAAAAGCCAAAAAAGGGACGTTTTAAATCTTATCTAACCCAGTTTAGGCCGGCTGACAGATTATTTACAAATAGAAATGTGAAACTGAACACTCTATAAGATATTCATGCCTGTAGGTACAGAACTTGCTTCTCCTTGGCATTAAGGCTTGTGACAAGGCTGTAGAAGAGCCTTTAAAGGCAGTTTGCATTTGCCTTTCCAGTCATTCTGAGAGCACACTTCATTCCAGAATTGTATGCAAAGGTAGCACTGGTACAACTGGCAAGCCACTGTTCTGTTATTTCACATCCTTGCTTTTTCAGATTTTAGCTGCTTTGTGTGTTAAATGGATCTGAAGATTAATGTCAGGGTTCCTTTGTTTTTTAGTGTTTTTTATTCTTTCCATCCTCATTTAGTTGTTTTTGCCTATGTTCCTGAAGTACTACAGGAATTGTGGATTTAGGATTTAATTATGTATGCCCTCTTAGATTTCCTAATGGCTGGGAAAACTGATGATAATGAGGAGGAGGAAAGAAGGGGAATTAAAAGGATAAACCTTGATGTATGTTAAGCACACTTTTGTCAGATTCTAAACTTTTAATACCAAGAATTGCAGTTTTGCGTACCATGTGAGTCTAATATATTGTGCCACTTCTGGATTGTTCCGTGGCTGTAAATGAGAAACTGTAAAGAAAATAGAGAATTTCTACTAAATATGCTAAATATGTCATTGTTTTTTTAGTGATGGCTATTTTAAGGTTGTGTTGTCCCCCCCATCCCTCTGCCCCGCAATGGGAAAGTAGATTTTAGGAGCAGTCAGTGTTTGGAGAATGCAGATAGCTGAGCTACAGGTTAATTCATCACAAAATTCTCACAAAATCAGGGCTGAAGAGAATGTATCTTTTTCTTGCCTGAAATATAAAATAGCTTTGTTTAAGAGGAGCTGTTTCCCAAAGCTGAGGGAAAAAACCCTGCAGCCTGGAAAGCACTAATGAATAACTTGATTTTTTTGGTCTGGTTTTGTTGTGGTTTTTTTGGTTTTTTTCCTCAGCTTTGGGAAACAGCTCCTGTAAAAGTCCCCATTCCAGGTAAAAGGGGGTAACTCGTGGAGACATTTTAGTGGTATGTTTCAGGTTAAGAGGAACTATGAAGGAGAGTAACTAGTATAGTGAAGAGTGAGTAGAAGGTGAGTAAATGGGCCTGAGTTTTCCCTTGAGGAACAGCAAATAATGAGGGGGAAAAAAGTCTAAGAACAAAGTTTCCCACACTGAGAAGTCTGAGGTTTGTGTTGTTCAGACTCTCAGGCATCATTCGAATCTGTGGGATTCCTGGGAGGGGTAAGCCTTAGATTGTGCAGTCAGAAAAGGTGATAAGAGGCCTGTTACACTAGACTTTGCCATAAGATAGTGTGTTAGATACCAACAGAGTCCTCTGACACTTGTTGATTTCATTTAAACCAGGGCTTGCTCTGTGGAATGAGGGTCCTTGTTCTTTCCTCAGCAGGCAGATATTCCTGCATGTATGTGCAACCTTTAACCTTTTGGTTTGAAAAATAAACACATGAAAACTGTGCATCTTGATATTTGTAATAAATTTTAGCAAGGTTTGGTGGGTTTTTTTACAGGCAAAATCTACTCATGGAAAAGACTTTGACAGTTCTGATGTTTGCCAGGAGGATGTGGTCTCAGATCCAGCCAACAGACAGTCCCATTCTGGTTCATTAAAGCATTCAGCACCTCGAGCATTTCAGAAGCGTTCTCTAAGTTCTGTGCTAAATCGATCTTCTCTAAGGGAAAGGTAATGACTTGGTTTTGTTTGTGAAATTCTGGAATTATTAACGTGAGCAGATGATAACAGTACTTGCGTAACTATAGTACTTGCATAACTTGCGGGACAACCAGGGGATCAGGCC
>NW_009213292.1:0-15692 GCF_000690835.1 Fulmarus glacialis | reverse complement strand
GTTGGCCTCAGCCCACCGATCCAGCCTGTAAGTGGGCATTTAAGTGGGCACTTAAGAAGGAGGTAAGGTAGGAGATCTTCCCTCTTCCGTACTTGCATATTTGGTGACATCTTACCTCACACAAGCTTGAGGCACACTGAAGGGGAAACTGCGACAATTGTCTATTCTCTTCAAGCCCAAAAAGCAGCTCTAAAAATGTTTAGTCATGGAATTTGTTGATATTTTTCCTTCTGAAATAATCTACAGCTTTGAGAAAGAAAAAATACAGGAAAAATGGGAACAGTTTTGGAACTAATAATGTCTACTCTGTAAAGTAAGCCTTTGAGTTTATTTCTCTATTACAGTTTTGCGGAAATTATATGTGTAGGGGAAAATAAAGATGGGAAAAGACAACCACTCTCTCACTATGACTGATATGTTATCCAAATCAATTTGAAATGGAAAATATTAAGATTTCTAGAGTTTTGTGAAAGCTAGCAATTTTTGTAATCCTAGCAGAGCAATGTTCTCTTTTCCTAATGTCTGCTTTAAGGAAATTCTGTTGAATACTCCGTGGGGAGGAGGAGAATCATGTGGAAATTGCTTTCTAATTTCTAATTTCTAATTTCAACTGTTTCTGTGCACCCTGGGACACCCACGGACTTTCATTAATGTAAAACATCAGCAAGTATGGATTTGCTCATCAGTTGAAGTAGTAGAACTGTAAATCAGCTAGGGCTCTGGTATCATAATTTATCTGGGCATCTTAAGAAGAAAAGCCTTGTTGATGTCTTATGACTTTGGGACACAAGTGAAACTAGAATTCAGACCGGGAAAGACATTTTAGAATTGGAATACTAATGCTTCCGAAAGCATTGATGTTTCCAAAAGATGCTACATCAATGGTGTGGTGGTGTGGCACAAGATGACCCAGATCCACACTCTTGCTGAATAATGAAGCATCCAAGTCACAGACCATTTAACCTATGCTGGGGCTTCTAAGAAGCAGCAAGAAAATGACCTGTTCACATATTTCCTCACTTAAGTTTTTTCTTTGTTTGTTTGTTTCCAGTGTTTTAGCACTGACATAATCAGCAAGTTACTTCATGTAATCCTGAACAACCAGAAGATTTGGATACTGTTTTAAAATATTTAAAATCTATATTTTCATAAGAACAACATCTGATGTAATAACTTTCATCATGCCATCACTCCTTGGTATTATTTTTATGTCTTTTCTTAAGTCATTATTGTCTGTTTAAATTTAAGGATTGAGATATCTTTGCTCATCTTGATGTGTGAGACCTACTTAACTGAAATTAATAGTGAAAAGGAATAGCAAACTTCAGAGTACAGGGTGTATTAAATTAATTTGCTGAAACTATAAATAGGCTATCATGTCAACCTGTCAATAGGCAAAGGCTCAGAATCAGGTGAAAATCGGTTTATTTCATTTCATACGCAACGTGTAAGAGAAGAAAAAGAAAAAGCAACAATGAAAGAATATTGTGCTTGGATGGATTATGGAATCCAAGAGACATTAAAGTACCCAGTAAAAAAGACCAAAGAAACCCAAGATTTTCACATTTGATTCTACAAACTGATTTGTACAGAAGTACCACTGAAGGAAAAAGCATCTCTAGAATTTCCGACTCATATAATTATCTTGAAACACTATCCCAATCAGGTGTTATCTTAAATAAGTCAAATATAAGGAAAGTCCTCCAATGAAAATGAAAGCAGAAGAAGATTTGATATGCTTCAAAACTTGAAAAATATAGCAACAGAAGCTCTGATCAGTATATAACATCATATAACTGAAGAAAAACAAAGTAAATTTATTTGTAAAAAAACCCCAGGAAACACTGATATGATGCTATAACAAAACTAAAGACAGAAATTAAATTTAACCAGGAAATCTCAGCAAATTGATATTGATCAAAATTCTAGGACTAGGCAAACAAATTATTTTCTTATTTAATAGGGAGAAAAGTAGCTTGGGTGAACACCAGCAAAAGTTTAATGACTAATGCTGCCAGACTACATCCTAAACGAGAACTCCTCTGTCAGTGTAAACAGCAATATATAAGCAGGTCATTCTAGGCTTCCTGTTACAGCCAAGGAAAAATATATGTTTGTGAAATATGATTCATCTCCTATTATGTAAGAAGTAAAAGATAAAAGATGTAAGACGTAGATGTCTTTGGCCCAGAACCTTTTCTGTATGAGTTCCTCTAATTCACAACTATTGTATCAGCCAATGTGCATACCCAACTGGATGAGTACAAACTTGAAGTTTAGATGTGTAACAGGGGACCTTCAGGTTGGTCAAACACGCCGCTTTTTCGGTCTTTTGCATTTGATGGATAGGATACAACACAACCTACAGCATCTGGAGATACATGCAATGAAAAGATGTTTCATTATGTTGAAGGTAAAGAATGTGTGATTCTGACCTTATTAATATATATATGTATTAATTTACATCTATGCATATAGCTCTTTAGCTTTCTGCAGGGTCTGTTGGCAAAGGGGTTTTCAGTATAGTAATCTCCCTTCTAGTCCATGTGAGAACTACTGTTTCAAATATCATTCCTTCAGTTGAAGACTATATCTAAAAAAACAAGACTCAGAAACTTTCCTGGATTCAATATTCCCCACACTCTGAAATTATGTCCTGACTATATCACAGTAGGATGTGGACATGCTCTAGGAGAAATCTCCACTTTCTCTTCTAAGACATTCTGGCTTCCCCCCAAAGAAACCTATGCACGTAGGGTGTGTTACAGTGTGCTCTTCCTGGTCCCTAACCTCAGTGCAAATGTTGTATTCCTCAGGAGATAAACCTGGAAAGCAATTTCTCTTTGCTCTTCTGAAATTTTTCAGAACCCTTGAACCTGTAATGGAGGAGGTTGAAGGAAAGCTGAAGGTTTGTGCTCACTAGGAGCTTTTAAGCAAACTATTTTGCCAATGAAGACTTCTTTCTCTACAACTCTTTTCTTAGCAGTACCCTTAGAACTATGGAGATTTACAGAGCATTTATTATTCTGGCTTATTAAACAACAAGAATGAAACTCAAAGTATGTCATTTTATCCAAAATCTCCTTCAAAAATCGAGAAGTAGTTGCAAATACTAGTAGTACGTTTTTTTCCTGGGATGCACTGTCTAAAAAGAAGCTATGTTTCCTGGAAGAGAAATTTTCAGTATAACCACAACTTCTTATAGCTGTAACAAGTTGGACAATTAGAAATACATTATGCCAGAATATCTCTGCTGCTAAAATGAATGTTAATGTAAAGAGTAATAAAAAGAGATTACTGAGCATCCCCAATGCTGTTGTGCTTCTGAATTATATGATTTTACAGTCTTCTTCATTAGATTCTACATTTCTCAACGTCAAACACATAATTTCATCATTTCCACAAGCAAAACATAAGATAGGGTACAGGATTACATAAATTAATGAAAAAGACACGATAAAGTACTTAGCTGTGTTTGGCCTATGAGACTACCTGTATGTGTGAATTTAAAAACCTCTGCAGTTTTGCCTGTAGATGTCTTACATGGTTTTGCTTCATGATTATGTTCAGCCAGCATGTGTTACCATTCGGTTGTGGGAAAACAGATGTTCTCTATTGATTCTAAATTCAGCAAAACTGATTCATTTTATGCTTTAGAATGAATTTACATGCTGCCATGGGGGTAACCTTTACATAATACAGGGAATCTTGTCCACAGTTTGGGCAAGTTAAAATAACTCTTCTTTGTTTTATAGCTTTATCTTAGAACTAACACGAAACCCTCTACAACATAAAAGATTTTCCTTATCAGCACGATATACAGTATTGTTGCTATAATTCTCTGTAAACAGATAAGGTCAGTGCCAGAGTTAGTACATTAATATAATCATTATCAAACTTGTCATCTTAAGCAATCCCTAAAATCTCCCCAAAATTTTGCACTCATATTTTATTATTGCATATGCCAAAACTTCAATTATCACAGCAAACACCAAAATTTAGGTTCCTGGTAGAGACATCTGGCTTAGGACCCTCTCATGATCGGCAGAGACAGCTATACTGCTCAAAAGGACAGTTCAGATATTTTTTTTGAGATATTTTAAGCACTTCAGTTTGGTAGAACAAATTTTGAAACTACAATCCCTTATAAGATTTTCTTCCATAAGCCCAGGCCTAAATTTAAATATGTTGCAAATATGGGTGCATGATATGATTTAATAAAGGAAACTGAAGCATAAAATGAAATCTAACATCTCTCAAAACAAAATACTTTGCAAAAGAGATAATTTCAGAAGTTCTGTTAGAAAGCCTTATGTGTAGGAATTGGTTTCTTCTTCCGAAGTCTTCAATGCAGGCCCAGAACTAGAATTTTCACTCTCACTTATGAAAATCTGGGAGCTTAAAAAAAATCATCTAGTTGACATCTGTAGGAAGAAATTCTTTTTAAAGCTCAATCTGCCAACAGAGTGCAGTATGTTCTCACACGTGTGGTCTCCCGTATTTCTCTCAGCCAAAACCAGCTGAAAATAACTGCTTCTACTGAGAACAAGTAGTTTCTGCTGCTCCCAACAGAAGTTCTATGGAGACATAAGTACAACAGACTATCCCAAACGAAAACTGTTACCAATTTTATTTATTGTTGTCTTTAAATACAGCTGATTTTTTTTTTTTTTTTTTTTTTTTTTTGTAAAGCAGATTTAACTGTATGGACATTTTGAAGGGCTAGTAATGAACTATTTCTGTCTTCTATAGGAATACAAAGAAGTTTTAACAAAAGGCAATATTTCAAAAGAGTATGTTTTAAACGTACAATCAGAAAAGAAAAAAGAAAAACAAACATCCATGTTCTTCAAGGTCTGGAAGAAAGTTCACCGTAGTGTGAACTTTTACAAAAGATAAAACAATTTTAAGGTTAAACTAAACCCAAAAGGCTGAAAGATGGATTTGCAGAGCAGGATGTTAGCAATTATAGATCCAGGGAGGTTCATTCATTCTGCAATATTACAGAGCAGTAGAGCACTCCCAGTAGAACTTTGCTGAAGCCAATACAATCTGTCTGTGACATGGAATAGTTTAATTCATTGTTTTTATGTGTTAAAAGTAAAAAAATTGCAGCAAATTTGCTTTCCACAAGCCACACTTTAAAGCAGTCAAATAAGTTGAATAGTTAGCTAATTAAAAAGATTACACCTTGCATACTTTTATTGTACGTTTCCAATTTCTTTCCCAAACCCTCCTCAAAATATACTCTGTTTCCATTCTTTGATTTAATTTCCTGTCATTTGCTTACCTAACTTTTTTGTTGCTATTTTGTAATAACAGATGTCAGGGTTTTTTATGAGTAATTTTTTTCAATCACTGCAAAGCACTTTGCAATAAATTCACATAAAACTTGGTGTTTCTGCAAATGAAAATTGTTTTCTATCAGGTTTTCTATCAACTCAACATATTTACAGAGTATCTAGGAAAATAAATGATCTGTTATGTAAGTTAAGCATGTTATGCCATTTTGATCTTCAGTGTGATCTCTGGAGCTGGTGTGTTGAGATGCATAACTTTTTTCAATATATCTTTACTCATTCTTCATCAGCTTGTGCTTCAATCCTCACTCAAACACAATTAATTCATGACTGTAACATAAAAAAGTGTCTGGGTTGCAAATCAGGTTATGAATTTTCCTGGGTTGGGAGGGCTAATGATGACAGGATGCTGAATAAACCATTACCTGCTTAATCCTTCTTTCCTGAAGCAGATAAAGGGTGCCCAAATGAAACTTTGTTTTCCATACCCACAATTCACTGCTAAAGAGTGAGAGGTGTTATCACCTGGCGGTGTGGACCAGCAGGAAAGTACCACCATAGTGTAAACCAGGGAGCGATTATGGAGGGAATGAAATGTTTCCTGTGGTTACTGCAGGTTATTTCAGTTTTTATAGCCTTGGTCACTTGAAGTCTCAGTGTGAATTATTAAATACAATGCATGACTGTTAGGCCTGATTAAATGTATTGCGTGACCGTTAGGCCAAAGCTAAAGATAATAATAAAAAAATAGAATCAAAAGTTGGAAAGAGCCAGAGAGAAGCAAGAGACAGAGATAAATAAGTATTTATGCGTTGTAATGTGCCAGATTTTATGATTTATATAATTAGAAATTTATTCCTTACAGTAGGTCTTATACCTTTTAAGACTACTAATATTTAGCCTTCTTTAAGTCCCAGTTACTCCAATGGACCAGAATTTGCTTTTTCTGGATATTATTCCCAATTTCCTATCTGTTTTTGCATAAGGCTGAGGAATTGGCCTCCTTCAATGAAAGAACTGCTAAAAGCAACAGCCATTCAGAAAGATGAGAAAATGCAAGACTGATCCTTCTATACAACTCTCATCTTCTTACATGATTGAATCATGTTGTGCTGTCACATCCTGTTACTGTTTTAAATGTGTACATGTGGTTTCATTTGTGCTTATTTCACAAAGGCACACTTGGAATTCAAAACCCAAAGTTTACAGCAGGTCATTTAATGGAGCTGAAGCTAAAATTTTAGAGCAGAAGAACCAGATATGCAGCAATTCTTAAAGGAATTTGCTTAGTCTTTTTGATATGGATGTAAAACTAACATACCAATTTCAGTTGGTGTTTTAAGACATTCAATATAATAAAGATGCTGCAGGAAGTCCAAATAATAATTAATAAAAAGCAACCCTTAAAAATCAAAAGGAACCTTTCATAGGACTCTTGTTAGGTACAAGGAGCTATGCTATTAGTCTAAAATTTAGTTGACTCTCTTCTCACCGTCCCCTGCTCCTCCCCCAAATCTCTCTTTGACTCTGTTTTCTGAAAGAAAGGTGTTTGTCTGCTTGTCCATCTCATTGAATAAAACAACATAATTCACTCTCCAGGGCTGTGCTCATCACCGGATTATCCTCCCAGCCAATTTTTAACCTAACTCATCAAAGACTACCCAGCCTGCTTTGAAAACAACTGTGGAACTGTACTGATACATACAAGCAGTACTGAATGCAGTGACTCAAAAATAAAATGGACAGTATCTTTGGAAAAGGATTAAGTTTTCATAAAAATATTTTGCATTAACTGAAAACACACTTGGATACTTTCAATTAGTAAATAGCAGAAAAAAGAAAGGGGTTTATTATTGAATTCAAAAGCTTTGTATGGATATTTTATTGAAAAAGTGTTTTGATTTTCCCTTTCAAAATGGTATTTTTATTTAGAATATTGCATAAATTGACTATCGGATACAACTGTAGAGGAGAAAAGATATCAAAATTTGACAACAATATTCTGCTTACATTTGACAAAAATATTTTCATTTATTCAGAATGAATTTTTCTCCAATTTACAGTTTGTATAGTTCTAAGTCAGGACAGGTACATCAAAAGTTAAAATGATTCATTACCTAATTTGTTCTACTCATAAACAATAAGCTAAAGAAAATAAAGTACTAAAAGTAAGCATTATGCACCTTTCCTATTACTTGAATTTAAAACTTTCCAAAAGGTTCGCATATATGTTTTATCTCACACCTTCCTTCTTGGGTGTCACAACCAAATTGTGTCATTATAGATCAGCTCCTTCTGCTACAGCCTTCTTTCATGCTTAACTCTTCCTACTACAAAAGGTAATTTAAAATATTATAGACCTTTGCTGTTTGTTTTCAAACATGGAAAGTTAATAAGTGCCACCCAACTGATAGGGACCCACAAATGTTTAAAGAATGTTAAAGTATTTTCTTAATTTCTATTAATTATTTTTCTTTTCTATCTACTTTTTAAAGAAATCCTTCTTAAATATTATCTTATGGTTGTTCTAAAATGCATGTATGTTATCTACATGTTAATATAGAACATCCTCATGCTCCAGTGTCTATAAAGAAGTTTTCTATAATGATTCTTTTGTTTCATTTACTTGTAAAAAACTTGAATCTCTTTCCATTTAGAATTAGTGTGCTTGTTTAAAAAAGCTACACTTCTAAGATGTTAAAATGCATTTTTTAAAGTAAAAAGTAATTTGATGCTTATGTTTTTTCATCCCCAAATTTTGAAAGATTTTTTTCCTCCAGTTTTTGATGTAGTCATTCAGAACAGCTGCTTTTTGCAGAGGTCTAGGCAAAATACAAAATAAAACATTGATTTGTATATACCATATCTACTTTGCACTAAATCATATCATTGTTTTGAATTTTAAAACTTCATTGTCAAATGTCTATGTTTTCATTCCACATCTCTAAGTAATGTTACAGTTTTGACAACCTATTAATTCTCTACTGCCATTATCTTTTTAAGTTAACAGAGGAATATATAGGAGATAGTATATATGAGTGGCAATGAGTGTGAGTGTGTGTGCACGTGTACATACACGTGTGTGTGTGTGAGTATTTTCATGCCATGCTTGTGTCTTTTATTCCTCCCTTACATGTATGCAAACCTTTGTTTTCTACAAAGACATTGAATAAACAAAGCATGAAGAACTAAAAGAAAGTGTAGTGTAATATGCACCTTTCTTTCAAAAACTTATTTCTTTTGCAGCAAATAATTCTATGGCATGAAGTGTTCCATGAGTTTGGAAAGAAGTCCAGGGTTTCTTAGTGGGGTTTTTGTGGATTTGTTTTTTTTGCTTCTGTATCTAGGAATTAAAAGTTTGCTACAATCCATTGGATAATGTTAGATAACTTAGAATGTGAAAATATCACTATAAACATCTTTCAAAGTTATTCCAGGTGAAATCCCTTATCTTATAAGCTCTAACTCTAATACTTTGCCAGCCTGACAGTCTTGAAATATGTGCATAGGAAAAAAAGAGAAAAATTATTTCATAAGAATATTTATTGCTTCAAAAAGTCATCTAAAATTAGAGGGAAAAAACCTAGGACACTAGGGAAAGGTCTTAATAATTTAATAATAGAACTTAATCAGGACTTAAAAGGATCACTGGAGTTAATTAGCAAGAAAGAGTGCTTGTAATATGCAGTCAGGCTTAGAGGAACATAAATAAAATGAAGCAATGATCTATGCCCTAAAGATATATTACTTATAATCACAGAGGCCATATACTGTACCAGCACAATAGCACAAAGATTAATTATCACTAGAAATTATTTCCATATATTCCATCTGTTACAAAATATTTTAATACAATTTATTCCAATATATATCTGTATGTTCCGTCAGGGAGGAAGATAGAATAATCATTAGTGTATAGGTTGCTTGTATAAACATAGAAGAAAAGGAGAATCAGATACAGTGATTAACAGCAATGTTATCTCAGATATAAATTACAAGGAAGTCTCATACATGAGCTAAGCTTTCACAACTTGTTCTGAGTCATGAAGAAAAGAAACTTTCTCTGAAAATAATCAGCAGGACTGTATAATGTTTATGTTTTTTTCTCCCGTTATGTAGCTGTCATACAAACGCCCTGAAGCAAGAAGATAACTAACCAGAGGCCCACTCCTGCAAAAGCCGCCTCAAGATGGGGAAAAGCATTAGGGCTGAATGGTGAGAATGGATGGGATGTAGTAACTCCTTGTTAGGACTCTTTTTTAGGTTGGTTAGCTCTTTCTTCAAAATATTCTCTGTCTCCCTCTCAGTATCCTTGCCTATTCTCTGTCTGTACGACTGCATTTGCATTAAGTGACTAGATGCATTAATGCATAGACGAGTATCATGTATAGTCGTATCCATACAGTTGCAGCAAGGCTATGTCAGAACTGCTGCATAAGCAGGACTTGAAGCTTTGTGATTTAATGATGGACAATCTGCCACCCAGGCAAGTTTCTCAATTACTGATACAACCACTTTGTGCTATATTAACAAAAAGTGTTGACTGATGTTACAGCAAAACCAATCTGCTGACCAGCTACTCCCAACCCATTGCTGTGAATGGGAGGCTGGGCTAGATGATGGTCAATGGTCTCTTCCAACCATTTTTTTCTATGTTTCTACTGTCAAAAAAGACAGTTTCTGTCCTCCCCTCTCCTGCTCCCTAATTATTCTCTGGTCTCATCCTTCAGTGAGTCCATTTAGGGAGTTAAGCTCGTACAAAATTACTACGACCCAAAAAAGATAAAAAACCCCTTTATGCCACTTAACTCCCTGAAACAGTTCACCAATTGTTCAGGCAAGTTTTTGTTATGGTAAGAAATATAAGGGAGAGGGGGAAATGTGTGGCCAGCATGAAGAGTGGACAGAGGACTGCCCTTTTCTTCAGCAGCTAGCCTTCAGGTTGCACAGCTGTACCATCAAATTGCACGCTAAGCATTTTTTTTGATATCACAGCAATTCAGGAAAAAGCCCAACGGGTGAAAATTTCCACTTGATATGCTCTACAAACTTAATCAAGTTGCAGTAGTATATTCAATATTCTGTTAACAACACTGTTAACAACACTGATTAACAACACTGATTAAAAAAAAAGAAAATATAAGGAAAATATATGCTGACTGTTAAATTGACTGTTAAATTTCATAAAATTCTCGTGCCATTGCTTTTCCTGAACTGCTCTATTTAAGTAAAAAAAAAAAAACCACAACAAAAAAAAACCCAAACAAAAAAACATTAATAGAGTGTGTTTGTAAAGATGGTTTATATATTTTAGTGAGAATGAAACATTTCATTAATGATACTTGATGTCTTTAGTGAAAATTAAAAGCAAAATTAATATAAAATCACATAGGAGAGGGACACAAATCTTTTTTTTCCTTTTCTTTACTTTTTTGCCCAAAATGTTAATCCTTCTGCTTTTAATTGTTTCAGTAACTATCAATATTCTGGTTTAGTGCCAGGAGCACTTCTAATTGAAGGTCTGTTCAATTTGTTCAACAAGGGAGAAGAATATAGGAAGATATTATCTCTGAAATGTGAACTAAGTTTAGCTATAATATGGATTTATTTAAATCTCCTTAATACTTAATAAGTTTAGTACCTGACATGAGGTTAAATTTTATAAGGATTCTGTTTCTAGTTGGTATAAGAAAATGGAATATTAAAAATTGCAAGCTGGCTAATTTTCTGTGACTTGAAAAAGAAACATAATTTTAATTAGTTTTTAACATGGTAGCAAAAAATTGTTTTTAAAGGTCTCTGCTGCTGGATGTCAAGATATTACTCCTATTACCTGGCTCTTGATTTCAGTAATTTCTATGACAGTTTACAGCTGACCTATTGTATGTCGGGGTTCATAGTTGATCCATATGTTCACCCAGGTAAGGTTTGGACATGAGACTGACATTCTTACAATATTTCTCTAAAACACCTTATAAAATTTACCTGCAAGGAATCTGAACTCCTTTGGAAAAGAATGTAAACCAGCAAAACCCTCAACTTTCTGATTAACAATGTGCACAAAGATATTAATTTAGGAGCAAAGTAGCATCATGTTTAAATAAGTGCATAGTTAAAATTTTGTGAGTAGCATACGCACTTGAGTGGCACTTAGCATTTTCTTAAGGTAGGCTCATATTCAGCAGAAAACTGAAGTACTGTGAATAAGGACACAAACACAAAGACGTCGTGAATTTTGTGGACAGTTTATGTTGATCTTTAGTGTGATTTCAGTAGGCACATGTAGGTATGGCATGTGCATGTGTATGTGTACAAATAAAACTACTAAACACTGTTATGATTTACTCATAGTGATGTCTGTTACCTGTGAATAAAAAAGATATATATATAGAGAGATATGTATAACAACGGATTTTCCACTGAAGATAAAATACAGAACTAAGCAATTTTGTATTTTAAATAATTCTGATGTATGAGAAATATGCATGTCATATACTAATATATTATATATCTACAAATGGGAATTATGTGTACTTTAACAATGCTTGTTTTACTTTTACAAAATCTAGCTTTGTGTAGGTCTATGTCCACATAAAGGTCCAATGCTTGTTTTAATCTGTAAGACCTTGAGAGTAGATATAAAATGCAACTCCAAACAAAAGAAATGAAACTTTGGTCTTTAAGAAATAAAATTATTTTCCTCTAGAGTAACAGTTTTCCGAGGTTATATGCTACATCTTTAAAACATCAAAGATTAATTGTACAAAGTATATGATATTGTGTCATAGTATAAAAATCAGAGTACTTATTTTGTGTATAAATTTTATTAAAATTTAAGGTCCAAAATTGAAAATGTTAAGGACATGTTGAAACTAATAATCAGTAATTTAGCCCAATATTACTACCTAAGATATAAATAAATTATGTATAAATGAAATAAATCCTTAAGTTACCTACAGAAGTGTTAATGCAAAAGTTAGCTACTTTCTTTTTTCCACAATAGCAATATGAATTCAAATCAAGATTTTATTTCATATGTAACTAATTACTTCTTGACCTGTAGATGAAAATATCAACTCTGATGATCTCTAAAAAAAGAAAAGAATATGGATGAGTTGGATGCATTTTTTGAAACAATTGTTCTTTCATTATGATTACTTATATCTAGTCTATATATTGTTCAGCAAACTTCATGCATCCAAAGTGAAGTTAAGAAACGATTTCTATCATTAAGGTTAATTTTCTTCAATTTTTTTGTCTTTATACTCCATCAACCTATTTATGTATTTTCTATGAAAAAAATTAAGGAAAGGTTTCCGAGTACCCTATCTGAAAATTAATATGCTGATACAGAGCATAGGGTATAGGTCAAGTTAATTTCTTATATGAAACTGATTAGGTAACCACAGGAAAAAAAAAAAAAATGTGCGTAATAGATAACAGTAATCATCATCATAATAAAAATGCATTATCTTGAAATGTAGTGAGGATATACTGCCCTTGCTGTACAGCTGACATTATTTAATTAATTGTTAATTATTTTTACAATCTCTATTAAATGAAAAAGCCTATTTCAGACTTTAGAAGTACTGGGTACTTTCTTTACAAATAAAATAGTCATCATAACAGAGGGGAACACAACAGTAAGGAAACTGGGAAAACCAATCTGAGGAAGCAAATCCTTTCTGCAAGCTCCCTTGTGCCAGACTCTTTTTCTTAATTCAGTTTGCTGAAGGAGACTTAGTGCATTGGCTCAACACTGTTTCCTAGTTTTTCTCCTTTTCACAGTTCTTTAAAAAATCACAAACAAAGCTTTCTCTGTAATTTCCAAGCTCTCGAGGAGTGAGATATAAAACACAGAAAAGACTTTCTACCCTTTCCTTCCTAAGATCATACAAGACTTTGGAACAATCTAAAAGTAACAAAGTTATGAAATTTCTATATTGTATTCCAATGACTGGGGAGAAAGCATCAAACATCTTTGTGTACAAATATTTTTTTTCCAAAGGAAAATTTAAAAAAAATGCATGTTGCAAGTCTGCTGCCCCTGAAGTCTCAGGATAATGTGATATGACACAATTTTATTTACTATTTGCAGAGCTACTAAGTAATTCACAGGCTTACTTAGAGCATTCACTTCTCATTGTCTACTTGGCCAAAACAGAGATGTGAAAAGACAGGTTTACTACTCAGCTGTCAGGCAGAAAACTGCTGCACAGGGAGGGCAATCACTGCTTAGCAGCAGGACCTATCCAGGAAGCTATAAACACAATCTTCAACTTTTCTCTTCCCTGAAGGAGAGCAGGAGTGCCAAATCCAACTGGTCCTCTGGTTTCTTTATTCCACATGAGCTTCTAGTCTTCTCTCCTCATTCCAGGAAAAGAAGGCGGGGGGGGAGGTATGTGGTGGTGGTATTTGTAAATCAGTGGTGTGTATTCTGCTGAGAAGCTTGAGTTGACGGATTATTTATAATAGCAATCATGGTTTGGAGGCTCTGAATGCTTGGAGACTCTTTCTGCTAAGCACTGCAGAAATATACACACAGAGAGCACAAAGCCCTGCCCCAAGGAGCTCGGCCACTAAAAGGAAAAAAAGCCAATTAGACAAATAAGCAAGATAAAACCAATAACTAATACAGTGTTTTAGTAAATCCTAGAGTATTGGTGGCAAATTAACCAACTCACAGCAGTGAGCACAACTCCTATCCTGCCTTCCCCATCTTATGAAATACAAGCTTTCTGTATGCATTTTATAAAATTTGGTGTTTACCTTTGTTCTATTTCTATGTCATTAATCCCCAGATGAGCTGCAGACTTCTCTGAAGGCAAACTTTATTCAGTAAATAAATGGGTCGTTCTGTTGCTGTGCTAATGATATATTCTGATCAGCTTCTTTAATCATTAATACAAACTGTGGAAAACTAAATAATGCTGGGATGGCATTTCCTGAGAAAAAATGAATAGTTCAGATAACAGGAGGAAGATTGGAGTGATTTCTTCCATAAGACATACAATGCAGTGGGAAAACACCTGGTTGTTTCTCATTCTGTTGGTCTCATTTTGTTTGCGAAAGTTTCAGTGTGCTGAGGGAACTTTCATGCAGTGAATTCTGGATATGGAATATTCTCATATTTCCTAGAATGAAGTGCAAAGTCTGGAAAAGTAAAACCTATTGCCACAATGGTTGAGACTAATGGAAATGTTTAATAGTTTTTAATTTAATTCTCCATTCTTTGACATCTAGTGAACTATTCTTCTGCCAACCAAATGCATAAAATGCTTTAAAATTACCTCAAAATGAAGAATTTTATCCCTGTACAAAAGTAAGTGACAGAACAAGATGGAGAATCACGATGATTATATAAAAATCAGAATATCATGTGGAGGTCATTTGTATTGAAAGGCACTTATCTCTGGAATGTGCTGTCCTCAGAGCCTTATAAGCACTAATCCTATTGCTTTTTAGGGCATAACATGAAGCACACCTGTTTATAAATGTGTGTTCATAAAGTCAATTCCTGCTTAATGTTATATTGGTCAACTGGTATTTTTATAAACTGAAAAGACAAGACATAGAACTGGATACAAAAAAATGATATAAAATTTTGCATATTTATATTTCAACAGTGGTGGAGAAGGCTATTATTTTAACATATATGTGGAGAACTGCAGAATAGTTTCAAGATACTGGAGTTCATTGCTTTATTCTGTGCAAAGCAGAATAATATACCCAAGAAGAATTTCCTCCTTCAGCTTTCTATATATCCCCAAGCCAAAATTTCTCCATTGATATGAAAACTGAAGCTCATTCATGAAATTTGTGTTGATTCTTGTCAAACTGAGCTTACGGATCTCAGTATCAGCTACACAAGATCAATTGTATTCAGGAAAGAAAATAGCTCAAGGGTCTTAAAATGCCTGTGAGACCTCAGTGCAGAGACATGAACATTTTTACCCAAACCAGAGAACACGGTTGCCAGATTCAATAATAGGTAAACTTTTGCCTGTGCCCAGCTAGTTAAACAATTCTTTCAAATCTGAAGGTCAGCAGAAGAAACTGAAGGCGGGGGGAGGGGGAAGAAATTCTTTTTTCAGTCAGAGTGCATATAAAGATAGCTAGGTTTTACTGTTGCTGTTGCTGTTGTTTTTTTCTTTAGCAATAATTCACTCAAAGTACTGTACAGAAAGAAAAATAATTGAAACAGTATTCCTTTTTTCCCTGCAAATGGTAATAAAAGTGGGACAGAAACCAGGTCAAGAGTTTGGTGTGCTGAGAACTGAGAAGCTTCAGCTGACCTCAGAGGAAGCTACTAGATACTCGGTGTTTTAGAAAAACGATCACTTATTTAAGAGTTTAGTATAAGACTGGGGTCATCGCCCTCCCGGAAGAGGA
>NW_009213291.1:0-2051 GCF_000690835.1 Fulmarus glacialis | reverse complement strand
TCCTTTTCCCCCTTTGAGACAGGTTACCCTGTCTGTCTCCAGCAGGCCTGGTGTTGTGTAAACTGACCCATGATCAGTAAACCCAAAATTCTGCTGGTGACACCAGGCTTGGAGCCAGGTATTGATCTGCTGGCTCTTCCTGTTTCTTTCCTCATCATTCCCTGCAACTGGAAAGGTAAAGGAGAACACTATTTGTGCTCCTGATCCCTTAACCAGTCTTCCCAAGGCCCTGAAGTCTCTCTTGATTGCCCTCCAACTTCTTGTTGCAACTTCATCGCTGCCTACCTGAATAATCAATAGTGGAGAGTAATCTGAGGGCTGTACCAGGGTAGGAAACTTTCTCTTCATTTATCCCTCAGCATTTGGCAATGCAGATGAGATTCATCCTGACCAGATGCCACATACAGAGAAGTGGGAGACTTGTTATCAAACAGTGGAATATTTCACACACCACAGTATTTGAAGCACAAAATTTTGACAACTGTCATACATATTCTGTGCCCACCTCATATTTCCCAGTATCTCCAATTTCGAGGTAGGGGAATTCTTCTAGTTCTTCATCATTCATGCTGCTTTCTTTATTCTGCGTTTTCTTTTCTAATATGGCTACCAGATCACTTAAGATTTGACCTAGCCAGTTTGTGCCTGAAAGGGGAAAAATACAGAATTTTTTGTAAAATCTTTAGAATAAACAGAAATGGATTTGCCAGGAAAGCCAAGAGGTAAGTAGTACTACCAGGTGAGTTGCCTGGTCTCCTTTCACGCAATACAATCACAGCTGACTATCTGGACAATCGCCTCTCAGGGGCCTACCTTTGCTCTTTATAAGGATACATTTCTCAAAGTCAAATGGCTCAGTACATCATGAATTAACTTGTATATTGTGAATTAACTTGTATATTGTAAATTAACTTGTATATTGTAAATTAACTAATAAAAAAGAAGAACCAGTAAGATTCAAATAGGAAAATTTGCATTAATGTAATAAATTTTTATTATGACAAATATAAGGGGGGTTGGGGTGGTAAACCTGTACCTCAAAACCTAGTATATTATATATGTTTTCTGACGTGCTGCACAGGATTATCTTGGGAGGAAAGATGGATCACAGAACTTCAACACAGGAACAGAACTAGATCTAAAAATTGTGCTGTATGTGCTCATTTTCTTTACCAATAGACAAAATTTCTCTAAAGTGACATTTCCTATACACACTTACTATATTTTTATTTAAAGCATAAAAAAGAGCCTGTAGAGAACTCCCATCTTTAGCTTACTATTTCCTAACTTCTGGACACTGGGTTCGTACATTTTTGTCACTACAGTCTTAATAACTGTGTTCAGGTGCATATCATTTCTGGAAAAAGAAATCATGATAAAAAAGCAAAAACTTTACAATCCTGTCAACTGTGACTATCTACTGTAAGACAGTGTGAATCCAATTGCTGGAAGAGAGAAACAGCTACATTAAAATGGATATGAGAGACATCTAATCCAAACCTGTACCTCTGATATGGGCCAGTATAGAGAGCTTTCAGGCAGAAGGACAAAGATGTAGGGTAAACTTGCAACCCTAGCAAAGATCTCTTCTTGATTTCCCAATAGTTAAAGATTAGTGTGATCTTCAAGTGTTACAAAAATAATTTTTTGATAGTTATGGATTTCAGATATTCTTGACATCTATGTGAAATAAACTAAAGAATATGCAGCATGGCATGTGAAGCTACCAAAAGCTCCATTCTGGGTACAAATATAAAACTATTAACTTTACAGATATAAAGGTGAAAGCAGATCCTGCAAATCAGGAGATCTAGTTATCTAGGTGAGAACTGTATTTTAACTCTAATTTGTTCATTTAACTTCATAACTACAAAAAGTAAAGATAACAACAATCTTTACATGCTATAGAAAAGAAAATCAGATGTCTTTTTCTCAGTCATTTGAAAAATTCCTTATTTAAAATCTTCATAATTAACTTTGTTGTGCTTTTTGAGAACAAAATTAGTTCTACAAAATTTTGTGAGAATTCTAAGTACTGTTATTTAGTATAA
>NW_009213290.1:0-728 GCF_000690835.1 Fulmarus glacialis | reverse complement strand
TGAGAAGGCCTTGACTCTGTGTACGCACTTCTCAGCCATAACAAAACATCCCTGTATTATCAACACTATTTTCAGCACAAATCCAAAACATAGCCCCATACTAGCTACTACTAACAAAATTAACTCTATCTCAGCCAAAACCAGCACAGGGGGATTCATTTTCTGTGTGCTGACCTATAATCCAAGGATTTTGGCAAACATAAAATGTGCAAATTGCAACATAATTTTTTTTAGGAAGTATCTTACAATTCTGTATGACAAATTATTAATGTATTAATATTTGCTTTCTAGTCTAGTAACTGTAGCTCTTGTGAAAGCTTTAATAAAAACAAAATATATACAAAGCCAACATACCAGGATTCGTGCTTCCTTGTGAGTATATCGTATGTATTTAATGGAAGATTATTTTGTTTTCATATATTTTTAAAATTTTATTCCTTCATATGATTGTGAATATCATTAGTTACTTAGACGTTATGATGGTGTTTTGTCTTACATTCTTGTTTGAGCAGTGTTACTTGTAGGTGCTACTTGTAGGAGCAGTACTACTTTTTAGGGCCCTAACACATCTGCTTTGGGGAAAAAACCCCCACAAGACCTAATAATTCTCATTTTGTGAATTTTTTTCTCCAGAACTATGATTCAAGAATACTATGTCAGTATCTCCAAAACCTCATGAATTTACTTTAGCCAAATTTGTGTTTGTCATGGTTTAACCCCAGTCAGCA
>NW_009213289.1:0-4925 GCF_000690835.1 Fulmarus glacialis | reverse complement strand
CGCTTCCCGGGGCCGCTGCCCTCCCGGAGGGGCTTTTTCTCCGGCCCTCCCCGTCCGGCCCCGGGGCTGCCTCTCCCCGTCGGGACAGCGCGGGTCTCGGCGGGGTTTGGGCTCACCCCGCCCGAGGGGTGAGCTACCGGGGACCGCGCTCTCCCTCCCCGAGCCTGACCTGCCGTGTGGGTCCCTCGGTCCATCGCTCCCCCGTGGGCTGTAGCCTTTGCAGCTCCTCCTTAACACTTTCCCTTTGCAGGTCCACGCTTTGCTGTCCTAGATGTGAACACAGGCGATATTAGCTATAGACATCACCGAAACCGAGCTTTTGCCCACACACATACACGTATGGTCTGGACGGGGTGACGCTTCTGGTGTATGGCAGGAGGGTTTTCTGTGACAGATCTTCCCAAGCCTGTTTTACAAATCGTTTTCCTCCCGTGATGTTTCATTTGGGGAAGTGAACGCTCTCCGAAATAAACTAGCCTGACGACAAGCTGAAAAATGTTTTCAGATTAATACACGTTCTTATTTTCTTTCTTTGGGGGGTGGATGTGAGTTGCTACTTCAAAAAAGCTTACAGTAATGGCAAATCAGGTGCAAGATAGGCTGGTACGTGCAGGACTACTTTAAACACGTTTCACTTCCCAGTAAGATGCAAGACAATTAGATTTGCATGTTCATTTTAAGAATAAACCCCAAAAGCCAAGACCTCTGAAAGCCTGCATCTTTGTTCTAAGAAGTGACATGTGTACACCTCATTTCCAACACACTTTGTCACCTATCTTTAGGGTGGGAAGCAAAAGTCCTAAAATAGCTAAAATTGCACCTATGATAGGGGCTATGGAAAACTCATACTGGTAAAATTGTAGACATCACTAGCAAAATTTCTATGAGAAAAGAAAGCCTACTTTTTTCTTATCTCCCAACCTCAATCTGTACAGGTTGAAGCTGCATAGGCAAATATGATAATTTAGATATCATTAAAAGGGTTTTATATTCCCTAAAAATACAAGTGGGATACAAAAATTGCTCCACATTGTGTAAAGTACATAACAAACTCAGTACCTAAATATAATGCATGTAACCTGGATATATTTTTTTCTGGGAAATGTCATCTTCACTATTCCCTGCATTTTAAACATAGATGAGTCTGTAGAGGTACATATTACTACGCACTACTCCAGAAGAGATTTTCACGTGTCTGAATGTTTTTTCCATTGGAAAGATGTACTGAATCTTTTGGCAAACTGGCTTTTTCTTATTTCTCTATCTGTAATCAGTGGCTACGTTTCCCTTTTCTAATTCCAGTGCAGCCACAGCCCTTCTAAAGCAACAGCCGTAGGAAAAAAAAATCTACCCTAATAATTTCTCAAGTGACAACTACCACAGGAGAGTACTTATATCATTGTGTGCATCAAATCTTCGCTTCGTGATGGTCTAAAATTCATTAAATATTAACGTCACCCGGTGTGAGAAACATACAAATCACAATGAGGGCATCAAATAACAATTCAGGCATCCAAATAACAGCAGGGAACTTGCTAAAATACTCTGAAAATGCCAAAAGTTTCATCTCCTTTATAAAATGAGGACAAGAGGCGGCAGCAACTGAACTTCACACTCAATCTCTGCCATAACTCATTCAGTTAACAAGAATACATAATGAAATCATACCTAAAGCAGGGCAGTTACGGAGCAATACACGCAGATTTGTTACACAGTTTTACTTTTCCCATGCAAAAAAAAAAAAAAAAAAGCATGATCATCACTAAAGCACCTTCAACACACTGATTAGGCCTAAAACTTACCTCCGAAACAACACCTGCGGGATGAAAATACTGTCCATGGGGTGAGTTCATGGGGTCCGTGCCTCTTTCCTAGTAGTACCGGTGTTGGGGTGAGGAATTTGCCCGTCTCCATTGCTTGGAACACCTGCTGAAATGGGACCCTAAGCCTCCCCGTACCGTGCCTACACCACGCTTCGCAGACTGTTAGCCGCCCAGTAAAAGAGCCTGCTGAGGACGCGTGCTGCCTCCGAGCCTCCCGATGCCCTGGTTCCCCATCTCCCCTCTCATCGGGGAAGAGGGGAGACGCTTGTTTTTAGCGGCAACCTCTGTTTCTTCTGATATTGATAACGGTGACATGTCACAGAGGAAGATCACTCTCCGTTTAAATCTCTCATGAAGTAAAACCCAGCCTGGGAGGGAAATACTCCATCTTAATCCTCCCCCACCTTAGCTTCACCCGTTCAGTGCTACAGGTATGGGGTTTGTCTTGGCTTTTTACCTCTCCCTTGCCCCATCTCCCAAGTCTACCTTATCAGAGATCAGCATCCTTTCTGGTTGTAATGCCGCATTAAATAGAGTTTCAGTTAAATGCATTTTTCCCTTTTGCATCCCTATTTGAAGAGGTACTTATTTTTCCAAGCAACATTCAAAGCTGTGGTAATTTTAGCAAAATCAGAGGGTCACACTGAAAACTGTGTCCTGCTATCGGATATGCACAGAGATTTTGTTGTATGCCAGCAGTTAAAACAGAAGTCATTTCCTCAAAACCCTTACCTCTTTTGTATAAGCGTTACATGGTATCAGTTGTTATTGAAAGGATACGTTCATTAGTTCTGTTTCTTGGTCAGCCTGGGCTCACCCAGCCTGATGGAGCGGTAGCTGTTCACAGATACCACTTTGTATATAATTCAGCTCCTTCTTCAGCAATGCTTTCCCAGCGGTCAGCCATAAAACAATGTCAGCCATTAGCTGGTCATAATAAAGGTTCAACTCAGCACCCACCTAAAAAGAAAAAAAAGCTTTAAGGTTAACAATAGTAACAGTGAAGAAGACAGTGATCACGCTCACATCTTTCTTCATGATTATCTGTTTTACTGGCAAGTCAAAATTGCTAGAAGGCCCTGTCTTCATGGGCTAGAGAATTCTCCAGGAGTGGAGGAAGGCACTGAATCACTAGAATTCACATGTATTTTCTTTTGTGTGGGAAATTCACTCTTCTAGGTCTTGGGCATAGGCCTTCCTAAGGGTCCCTTACCATGCAAAAAGTGTGCAATAACCATGCTACATAGGAACAAGTATACGTCGGCACTGGGAGTGTCCCTGCCTTTATTAGTTTTATGTTGCCATTTATTTTTCTAACACAGTTTCTTTGTATTTATGAGACTTCTTAAAATAAAGAAGAAAATACATCTTTGATAAACACTGTATTGAAGGCTATGTAAATTGGCACAACTCACTGTTTCCAGTTGTTTTGCTAAATGACTATGCATTTACAAGGCACTGAAGGTCATTTCCATATCAGATTGAGCTTACACATTTCTATTGTTATTAACATTTTACTAAAGATAAAGAACTCTCGATCCAGTAACTTACACAATCGAAAAGAAGGTCACACACATTTGCTGTAGTTGGAGGCAATAAGCTTCAACCCTGCAAATTCTTGCGGAGAGACCTGTAATTTAGGAAAGTATTTTATTATCATGGTGCATCAGCACACAGCAATCGGGAAGCTCTGCAGTAACTCATAGGATCGTGATGGAGACATCGCACTTGCATGCAGGAGAGCGGATGGGAGTTACTCTACTATTCATCCTCCGGTGGCTGATTAGGTCTTCACAGTTCAGTCGTACTGAGCTGGGCTGCAGCCTTTCAAATGCTTACTCCTGTTCATTCGTTTCTGTGCTTAATCACATTTTAATGTTACGAGTATCTACCAGCGCGAACAAACAGTATTTCTTGCACGGCCACTTTTCCTCCAGGAGATAATGTTAATAAACCTCGAGACTGGCCTGAGAATATCAAAGAAGTTCTCCTGACCAAGCTCCCCTACTGCAAAGTATTCAGAAAACTACATGGATGTAAGCGAGGTCTGGAGACCACACTAAGAGGTGGTCTTAAAACTGTAACGGAATTAGAAACGGCATATGGTCAAAATCCTTAAATAAAAGGAAAGTATGAGAAAGTATCTAAAAGTTACAGTGAGACTTACTTGAATAAATGTTTATAAATTTTATCAAACAACTCATCATTTTGACAGTTTTCCATAAACCCCTGGAACATGCAAAGCATTTAATTTATTTGTGGCAAGATAAAGATAACGAGTAACATTTTAAAAGTTTATTAACATAGAATATCCTGGCACGGTCAAACTTGCATACTTCTATTGTTTAAATTATATTTTCTATGAATTCAAAAAAGTTAGCCTATAAAAGGGAGTTTCTGATTGCAAAAGTCTTCAAAATGATCCTTGTCATCTGTATTCGTACAGATGGAAACCGAATGAACGGAGCATATATATATATGGATATATGCTGGATATAACTGCCAGCAGTACCTCAAACTGAAAAATACTCGTATGCAGCAGAAAATATTGCTCTAATATGGAGACAATAGACTGCTGTAGTAGTCCATATCAAATATGCTAGAACCACAACAAAAAAAGCAAATTATAACAGAAATGCTGTTGCCGTCTTAACTGTGGGATTCCCAGCAGAAGCTATTCAAGAGGCCGTAGGCCAAGCAAACAGAGTAAAGTGGCATATGCTCGTACTCCTTTTTGTTACTTTGCTGCTGTAAATAGTTTGTCTTCCAGAGATAATAAAAATTAATTTGTGTGAGTTATGTGTTTTTGTGTTAGGTTTACCCTTGAACATCTGCTGTGTCTGATAAAGGATAAGAGCTAATGAAATCACATGGAGAGTGACATACATGAGGTTCTTATTTGTTTTCCATTTGTGAGACAAACCAAAACCTGCATTTTGCCTGCCTGCTATACTAGCTAATAAATGCAACAAACAAGGAGCACTCCAGACACATTTTATAAAATGGAAGATTGATAATTGCAGATGAGGACGGACCCTCTCTGTACTACAGACAGCCGCTCTGCATGCGCAGAAACGTTGATCCCACCCCCTGCCCCCCCCC
>NW_009213288.1:0-794 GCF_000690835.1 Fulmarus glacialis | reverse complement strand
CTTAATGATTCTATGATTCTGTGATTCCCTCTGGATATCAGGAAACACTTCTTCACTGTGAGGGTGACTGAGAACTGGCACAGGTTGCCCAGGGAGGTTGTGGAGTCTTCCTCCTTGGAGATATTCAAAAGCCATCCAGACACCATCCTGGGCAACTGGCTGTAGGTGGCTCTGCTTGAGCAGGGGCATTGGACAAGAGGTCCCTTCCAACCTCAACCATTCCCTGACTGTGATTCTGTAACAGTGTAAGTGTAAGAAAGACTAACACATTTTGCTTCAAAAACACTGATTTTGGTCAGATTCACAGAGGGAAACAGTGGAAGGCCCAACCAGACAAAAGACTTATCACAGCTGGGAAAGGGAGGACTGCCACACATCTCCAGCCACAAGGTGTTACACCAGACAGTATCATCCAAAGAGAAATTAAGACAGTAAGGCCTGTTTCCAAAGAAATCCACTCAAAAAGGAAAAAAGTAATCCAGGGTACAGTTTACACACTAAGACCCTGAGGGACTAATGACCCAATACATTAAGATTAGAAGGTTAAATTCAATACTCACTTCTCATTCAGATACCTGAATTAGGCAGCCAGATACCGGCATTAGAAAGAATGAAGCATGCCGAATAGCTGCACTTTTAAGTGCCATAGGTTCCAGGAAATAAGTCTTATTTTTAGGAGAACAACATCCAAATTGATTTGGTTTAAATCTTGCCTTCAGGGTATATACAAGTACATTTTGTCTTTGGGCTTGGGTTTTGTTGCGGGTTTGGGTTGGGGGTTTTTTTTTGGGGGG
>NW_009213287.1:0-5455 GCF_000690835.1 Fulmarus glacialis | reverse complement strand
TTATAATTATTATAATCATGTAGCAAAAATTTATTCCCAGAGAGTCTGGTAACAACTATGAGAGATAAATGTATATAGTGGATTGGAGAGGATGAAAAGGAAACCCAAATGCATTTGGTAGTATCTTTGAAAATCAGAACTTATTTATACTGGTGTAAGAACACATATATGACCCTATAGCATAATTCACTCAAAGACACATTTACAACTACATCAATTACAAGAGGTTTGTGATGATGGCATTCATTAATGGGCCCCAAAGGGCATTCATCAACATCTCACCAGCAGAAAAGATAAATGCTCCTGTGACACAAGGTCTAAGAGGGTAGAAGAAACAAGACAGCAAACGCAAGCATTCCTCCAACAGTTCAATAAAGATTATTTTATACATTATAATAAACATAAAACCTTTTTTTCCCCGCCCTTAGAATCCATATGCCTAAGAACACACTTCCTTTCTGTCATCCTTGAATTTTTAAAACTGAATGGGCAAAGAAAAGCAGCAAAGGTGTACTGCCAAAACATTTTATTTGGAAGAACATTGGTTATTGTCTCTTCAGACTACGTGCACATCAGCCGACATTCCTCTAGAATCTGAAACTTGGATGGTATGGAAGGGAACAGAATTCCCTTATCCACCTTAATATTACTATTTGAAACTTTTCCACCAAAAAAACAGCCAAGGGTCCCAGGAAAGGCAGAAAATTAAGATCTTTAAGGCTCTCAGTCCTTGTCTATATTGCAAGCTGATAGACAACTGGACAAAATTCAAAGCTGGAATTTTGGGGCAGGATGGTGGAGCAGTAAGCTGTTGGGTCTGAGACAGTTCTAAACAGGCTGCAATAGCGTTACAGCATCTGATGTCCACAAGACATTAAGGAGTGGTCTGTTAAACAAAAAAGAACAATTGGGGAAGTAATTTTCCAGGCTGCCTGTAGGTGCAGTCCATTCTCTCGCTCTGATAAGTGCTTTATCTGAGACACCATTTCAGAGAAGCTAAAAAAAAGCCTAAGGACTAAGAGGTGAAACAGTTCTTTGAATTAAAAGATGCTGAAACATACCGTACTCAATGGATGTTACATACACACACAGGCAAAGTTGTTTCTTTTTTTTTAATTTAAATAAAAAAAGCAAAGATTTAGCAGTCAACAAAGTAATTGTTACTGCATAAAAGGAACAAGGCAGTTAGTAAGAACGGATCAAATTTAGTCTTTCAATCTTTGAGTCAGATGGGTATGAAACACACCATTATCTGTAGGGCTTCAACAATCCATTTTACTTGAAGCATTCTGTTCTTATCTTTTCCATATTCACAGCAGCTAGAAAACTGCGCCGTTACTGAGTTAATACTTGCACGGGCCAATCCTAGCACCTCTGCTGTCTGTGACACTGAAGATCAACACTAGAATTAAAGAAAGCCTTGGTCTCTTTCTTGCTACTATATGTAACTACCAATGTGAAAGCGGCAGAGAGAACAGTTTAATTTTGTTTCCATTATGAAAACTGTGAGGATCAACAGATACCACGATTAAAACTGCTCACTGGAGAAGTGAGAGATCTGGATGAGAGAGGAAGATGCATCCAGTCCCTTGCAGCAGCCAAGACGCTACAATGAAGGGAACTGCATAGCACATTTTTTCTGTCAGCAGCTAGAGTACACACAAGAAATGTACATACTCTTCCAACAGTCAGAGGGGCCTCTGACATCAAATTTATAAGCAACTACAAACCAAGGGTTAGGTATGGAAAGTTAAGAGATGCTAAGCTGGGTCTAGGTAGAATACACTTGTAGAAATCTCAGGAACAGCATCTTGAACTTCTCTGCAGACTGTCCTACTACCCTGCCAGAACGGTTCAGTGATCAGTGTCTGATATATTTACTGTGGTCTCAGTATTGTATACGGTGATCTTCAAATTTCCCCCATATATTCAAATGTGTAACTAAGGGACTAAACAGTCCTGAGATATTTTTAAAACCTCAGTTGACTTATGAAAGTATTACCTCAAGTGAAATTGAATGTAAGCAGCATTCTTGATACCGGCATTTTAACTAGCAGCTCTTTAAGTGAGAGAATAATTTGGGTGAATGTTACAGTGGTCACAAAGATACAGGGGTAAAAAAAGCAGTGAGCATCTGGCCTGACACCATTCAAAATACTGAAATAATGACATCTTCGGCCCCCCAAATGATGGATTTGTGTCAGGTCTCTGACTCAAAGTGTGGTCAATTTAGGCTATGTCTGTGCCAGCAAGCAGGGCAGTACAACAGGAGCAGGTCTGTTAAACAAAACAGATGGGAGCTGAGACCCTAATGTCCACACTACAGGTTTTGGGGAGGTCCACCCCACTGGAATGAATGCCCATTTGCAGGTAAAAGTGCATTTTTCAGCATATTTTCATCCAAAAGGAATCCAGTTCATCCACTGGAATAGTGCAAACCAATGTGAAAAAACGTTTCCCAAGTGAGGATGACTGCGAGACTTCCTTCAAAAGCACACTCCTGATCCGAGTTTACACAGTAATGTAGGTGCACACTTTATTAGCCTCAGGCAATTTTTGTAAGCTGCAGATTAATGATGTCATGGATGGCAAAACATCTAAGCTTACTCTAAGCAAACCCAGCTCAAACCCAGCCCGAGCTATTAACTAAAGCAAGTACTACACAAACACAGCTATACTGTTCCAGGTTCAACTTTGGCTTAGGAGTTCAGCTGCTTTCATACACTGCTCTTCTGAGTTAATAGGTCCTTGTGGAACCAAACGCCATGCAGAGCCAGCTGCACCAATCTTCTGAAACTTGGAGAGAGTACAGGAATACCCATACGGCTCTAAGGTTTGGTAAAATCCACTGAGACTTGTTAATTCTGACTCGGTGCTATCCCTGCTGGGCTGGAGCTCTGTCCATTAGAAGCACGCTAGCTCTGACAGACAACTAAACAAGTGCACAGGGCTGGCCTGAGGGCATGCTGGACTTAAGTGTCTGAGACCACACAGAACTCAGAACTACTATGAAACAAGTGTCACCATCATATAGACAGTGCTGCCCCATGCTTCTTTATTATCCCCGACTCCCAAAAGTCCCAATAAGAGGGGACTGACGATATGAGAAGCTTGTACTGGTCTGGCTGCACTGTTAATGTAATTTTTTTTTTAAAATCATAGTATTCTTTAAACCTTTCTTTTTTTATTTACTCCGTTTTTTAATAAAGGGGTGAAGAGATATATCATAAACAGAATGTAAATTTATTAAAAATCACTGGTAACTAATGTATTTTAAACTGACAATTATATCACCTTCTCAGGGCAGCATCATAATTCTACCTGTGTCACAGAATTAATCTCCTTAGTATCTCTGTGTTTACACATCATAACTTTTATTTAAAAACCTGCAAAACCTTTTAACCATTTTCAAAACAGTTAAGTTCCCCATGAAACAAACAGTTACAATACTTACTGCTGAGTTGCTGTTATACTAAACAAAGTTAAAATAAACTGCAAAAATCCTGAAGTCTTAATGCATAAACAAACTTAATGTGTTTTAAGAATACACACAGGTAGTGTCATAACAGCAGTGACAGTATGGCTGATCTAGCTTGATTTCATTTCGTCTGATTTTAACGTCTCTTCAACATTTTCCCAATACAATTCTTCTGCACCCCAAAAAATCTGTACACTTAGTCTAGAATAAGTTGCACAAAATAGCTATGCAAGCTAGTCCCTCAAATAAGGGAGCAGTAAGCGCAAAACTTGTTTGGAATTTTTTTCTAAATTAACTACAATTCAGCTTTGATTACAGTCTTAATATTTAGATTATTACAAAAGCGTTTGACAAAATCCACACCTATGGTAAGTGTGTAACACTATGCTATTCAGTAACGCCCTGGTTAAAGAGCTGTTATACTAAGACATTTGATTTGTATATGCATGTTATTATCTTTCACTGAAATATCCCTATAAAAAAGCTTTCACACATAAAAATGTTTCTAATGCTTTTTAAGAATTGGAGTAATTCCTATTAAGTATCGTACCGTCTTTTGGCATTTGATTCTAATGTCAATACCTAGGTAGCAACAGAGAGTGAATAGTGATTTCCTCTAATTTATGACAAAGTATTTTATACATTTTGTGTCATATGATGGGTGCAGCTGAGCAACAAAAGCATTTTCAGAAACAATTGGAGAAAACGTAGGTGGTAAACCAACCTATTAAAGCCAATCCTATCACATAGGCTTTTACATCAGTCTCTACAGGATGTATGGATTTTTACACTGTTCCATTATAAAAATAACTAACCCCATAGTTTGTCACCCTTTGGAGATGCTGTTTATATTATTGCTTCTCACAAAAAAACCTCCCTAAAAGAAAAATCTTTTATTTCAAGCCAACTGATTCTCTCAGTGAAAATGTCCACTTTCTCATAGAGCCCCACAGTCTTCTCCAAAATTGCCTGCAAACTAAGCAAGGCATCAATGTCAAACATAACAGACACACGGAGAGATAAAACAGATTATAGATTTTCTAAGTATATTTATTTCTGAACAAACAAAACTAGTATTTGCTCAAGCCTGTTTTTCAGAGGTGATCTAGAAAGTCTTCACTAGCTGCCGTGAAATAAGTTGCATCCCAAACTACTATTATGAAGTAACCCAAAAAGCAACATGCTTATCCAAACCAAAGCCTCAGTCCAAAAGCCCTTTACCTAGGGCTCCATTAAACATGTCACCAAAACTTCGAAATCTTTGATTTAGTTCCTAATTCTGTGCCTCTGCACCCATATAAAGCCCTAGCCAGTCAAATAAGTGACTCTCCACTCTAACTTTGCTATTAACTCTTTCCAAAACACAAACACAGCTGTGGCATTACAACATTTACGTGAATGGGCAGTTGAGAGACAGAAGCAGAGAAATGTGAAGCACTACGCACAATGCCACCCCTAGAAACTGTCTTGTTCTTCCTTCTTCAAGTTTGTTCTGGACCATCTTCCGTAACTGCTGATGCAATACCTGAAGCAACGCTTTCCTGCCTCACAAAAAATTACTAAAAGTCCGTGTGCATGCATTTTAATCTGAACAGACTGAAAACTATACAACTTTAAGATTTCCCTTCCTGTAAGCCCCTGTACGACCTACTACAAAAAAAAAAGTTAGCTATGTTCGGGATGTTCGCTGTATTTAAACAAAAACCCCTCTTTTCCTTCAGGCAGACAAAGGTCTTTTTCTATAATGGAAAAAGAGGTCATGAGAAAAACACGCCAATATACACATCACAACTGTTACTGACACGGATGAATCACTCTGATTCTTTTATGCACAAGCTGCTAACACGTGTTTTAAGATGACCACCCCAGTCCGCACTAAGAACATTAGCTTCCCTGCCGCGATACCATCGAAAAACCTTTCCTCGCATGACCCGTTTCCCCAACATCGAACAGTAAAATCCCACCCGCAGCCAGAGG
>NW_009213286.1:0-4004 GCF_000690835.1 Fulmarus glacialis | reverse complement strand
ATGATTCTATGATTCTTTCTATAAGAGGCCAAAGAGGGAATCAGCGAAAACTCTAACAAGGAGTTTTCCATTCTTTGTAAGGGAATTCTCTTCTCTTTTTAAGAGATTATGCAGAGAAATGCTTTGTCTTTTTACTTATTTACTGCCTGCTTTACTTAATCCTAATAGATGTTAATCTGTTGATTTTCTTTTCCTGGCTTCACAGATATTTTAGGAGTAGGATTCTTTTGCAATGATGGAAAGTAAGTTCTGCTGTCAATATGTGTAAATCACTGAGAGCGATGGAATTCATTCTCTTCAACATCTTCTTAGTTACTTCATAGGAACCTGGACAAAGAAACCCCTGTACACCATAAAGCTATTTTACTTTAGCATACTGTAGCATATAAAGTGAAAGACTTTTCTGGAAGGATATTTGGGCCTCAGGGTAGTAACAGAATCTGGTGTAAGGTTCTGTCCACAGTGCATGTGAAGAGCTAATCAGTTCAGAAAAAGGATCTAAAATGGCAAGAAAGCAGGAAGGCAACCTGCTGTTAAGCAATAGAGAAGTGCAGAGGAGTCAGGTGTGTCTTAAATCCAATTCTCTGTGGGATTTAGATGACTTAGGGAAATACTTCTGTGCTCTAACCCCACATCCACTAATATTGCCTGCTCCACTACACAGGTATGATATCCCCAGTGAAGGTGTCCACCAAATGGGCTGAGATTAATTACAGAAGAGTAATGTAGCTGAGTAAGAGGGATTCACTGCCCCCTAAAATGTCCCTGATCTAGCTTTCCGAACTCTACTGGTTGTGGAAATTTCCCCGGTTCCTCCCAACTTCACCCAACTTCCATCACACCACAGCTTAAAAAATATGTATAAATTTATTAGCATTCTGTTGCTGGTAAAATACTGGATGTTGCTGCAAAGCAATGAGACTAAAATAAGTTACCATTCTTGGGATGGCACAACTGGTTTTGCTTACTTTCCAAGGCAGCTTGCTCTGGCCGACTGTCATTGCAATTTATTTCCCTTTCTTCCTGAAGGACTAAGACTAATATCTGTTATGTCCTTGAAGATATTGCCTTAGTCACACCTATAGGTAAATGTGAATGCCAAATACTTTCACGCTGGAGCTCCCCCATTCTGATAAAACTTATACAAATTCATTGCATCAGAAACAACACAAGAACTAGCAGGACTCCTTGCAGGTAACCTAGTAGATGGAGAAAGCCCCTGGAACTGAGGGAAGTCCACAACTAGTCCTTCAGTAAAATTCCTTACTGCCATTCTAGCCACATACTCTAAGCTGAAGACTACATAAAGGAGTATTATCCTTTCCTCTCAACCCACAAATTTTTAATTTCTTTCTGCACTGAAACTCAAAAAAAAAAAAAAAGAGAACTGCATGGTTAGAATAGATCATTGCATGATGAGTACCGTTTTCCTCAGGGAAGTGTTGAACAGAGGTTTTGTCCTTTAAGACAACAAAAGCAGACATGACCTGGAACTTCCACACCTGTGTAAGTGCTGAATCTTACAGCATGTGAAAGCTGCAGGCTCAGACTAAAACCAGAAAACAGTAAACAGCTCACCTGCTGCAACCTCTCAAAAGAAGCAGCTGGATGAGGGATCGGGATCAGAACCAGAGCAACTGGGGTATAAAATAAACACCGAGCTGCTTGCCTCTGACAATATGGGGGTGCTTGGGAACTTTAAAACTGTAAAAAGAAAGGCATGTAAAGCTACAATTTTCAGACCATGGTTCTTGACTAAGATACTGAACTTCACTGCAAGTCCCAATTCAGCCACCTGCCTTCTTTTTAGACCTTTAAAAGCCCTAGATCTCATCAGAAAATCTTTCTTCTGTTGTAATGTGCTTTGATCATTACATGCTCCTTAGAAGCAAAGCATTTATGTTAATAGGAAGAAAATCGTCCATTTCATCACACCCTCTTTGCAGCTTTCAGCTGACATGTTACAACAAGCCAAGGACCCATTTCATTACTAAAGAAAACCCTACAGATAATAATCTCATTCTTCTCTCACCTACTTTTGTGAACTGGCTACAGGAAGTAGCAGTATTCTGCAAAACACAGCACAGTATTGGCAACAGCTATTGCCAGCTCAGTCTGTACCTTTGGATGAATTATCAGCTCTGTGTTGTGTTTGTCTGCTTTGTGTCAAAGTGCTTGCAAATGGGAAGCAGGTTACCTTCGCATCACTTTGGTAAACAGCACTTTCATATAAAGTGAATTAGTATTTTGCTTTTCAGTAGATTCTGTTCTGAGTAATGCAATAGTTTGCAAAGGAGGAAACTAAAAAGCAAGTGCAAGAGGGATCCATTACTACTATGTAAAACAAATGAATGATTTTAATTGCAACATGGAAAGGATTTTTTTTCTGTTTAAGTAAAGGGAAAATACAGATGGTGATTACTTCTAGTGAATTCACTTTCAGATTGTGCTTCCAAAATTCTGCATTTAGCAACTAACGGAAAGAATACTTTTTATAATATGCTCCAGCTAGACAGATAAACACCTCCTCATTTCAAAACCGTCAAGACTATTCACAAACCAGCACACTTTGTGACTGAGCAGCTGTTCTGTACTTCAATGCTGTTGAAATTTAAAAAGGCAATAGCTCTCCTTAAAGATGCCATGCAGTTTTCAAGAATGATAACTGTTCTTCTTAGGTTTTCTTTACTTATGTTTGACATTTCAAAACAGTTATAATTGACATTATAACTATCTACCTGTCAGAATTGAATTGCATTTAGCTGCTAAACAACATTATCCCTATTCATAGTATTGTCCATCACTGACTAGCATTACCTTAAGTGTTAGTACTGCCTTACAAACTCTTGTAATTAATAATGGCCAAATCGCCAGGGTTTGAGATTTGTTCACATTTGGAAAAGGACCAAAACCCTCATCACTTGAGAAACTTTCCTAAGATGGTTACACCTTTCAGTCTTTCAAAAAGCATCAGGTATTGCAGATAAGACCATCCATTACACAATCCAGGATATAGGAAGAAGTATGGTTACATCTATACTGCTCTGTGACTTTGTTTCTAAGACAATTTCCAGCGGAGGAATCCCAGCTTGCATCCGTATCTACACAACAGACCTTCAGCCCCTTTTGGCAGCACACAGTGCTCCCACGCCTTGGGGGATTCTTCTGATTCAACAACATTGTTCCTGGTCAGAGAGAGAACCCAGGCTGTGACACAGGAAAGGGCTGTGACACATTCTCAAAATTAGCAGCCTGAGTGAGACCAAACTCAAACCTTTTGGTCATCAGCCTCTCCCACTACTCCTCAGGTGGCTCTGAGGATAGACAACAGGTAAGACATAAGAAGACAGTTCATTCTTCCAGGAAAGTCCACACTTTCACAGTACACACATATAACAGCCTGTGCACCACAGCTATAATGCATGATAACCAAAGCTACTTTGGTAGTGGAAGCCAAATTTGAAGCCACTTGGAAGTGGAAGCCAGATTAAAAACCCCATAGCTTTATAAACAGACCACAGTTTCTACAAAATATGTCAATCTTTGAACTAATCCTGTGCTCTGTTGTTGACCTCTCCTTACCATTCATCCCAGGTCTCAGAGGCCTTTTCCATGACCCAAAATCACCCAACAACAAGCATGGTGGAGAATGATCCTTCTTGCATCTGAGTATGATGGACAAAAAATGTTCCTTCCCCAGGGGATCAAATCAGGAGGCACACATCAGCTACGTACTGCTTTCTTTCTGGCAAGAGCATTCACAGTCATCAAGAAGGGTGCTCCAGTAGGATCTATGGCTGCTGGTCCCACAGAAGCAAACCCAGATGTTTGTTAGAAAGGACACGATCTCTTTCATTGCTCTGGAACATTTTATCAGTGGCCTTCTGAAATGAAGTCAGGCTTAGACCATCTGTGCCAATGGTAGATCCAATGGTAGATAGGCAGTATCAAGAGCAATTTCTGCACCAACTTAAGTCTACTGAATCATAGAATCATAGAATCAT
>NW_009213285.1:0-4224 GCF_000690835.1 Fulmarus glacialis | reverse complement strand
TGGGGTGGGGGGAAACAAAAGAAAGAGAGAGAGACAGAGAGATAATCAAGTAATCAAGTGCATACTTAGAAGTAAACTTGCAAATAAGAAATGCCAAGTCAGAAGGCAGGAGGACAGGTTCTTACAGCTCTACAACACACAATTCTAGAAGCTCATCAAAACTTCAGTGGCACTTGAGAAGTTTGTGCCAAGATCAAGAAACACTTCCAACTGTTGATTCTGACACAATTATCAGAAGAATGCAAGCTTGCCTGAGGTGAAACACACAGTATGGTGTGAACTTACCATACTGTTGTCAGGATGGACCAGGTACCATGGTCTAGTACAAATCAAAACTGATGAAGCCAAGGAAAGTACCAACAAAGAGAGCAAAACAAGAACAAAGATGGAGTAAAAACCAAAGATCACGAGGAAGAGCAGGCACAGTTAGAGCCTAGAGGCTTCTGGAGCAGTTCAGAGCCACTGAAGAAATTCCCTTACATACCTGCCTGGTGGGTCCAAACAACAGTCAGATCCAAACCTGCTGGGGAGATTAATTGCAGACAGCTACAGATTAACACACAATCCTTATAACCTTTTATCCACATGACAGTGCACTAGACTGCTGTGCTTTGGAAGACTCTTCCCAAGGGAAGATGCCTACTTCAACCTTCAAGCACCACGACACTCCTACTGCTTTATGTTGTCCCTTAAGAAAAGCTTTTCATAGTAGCAATGAAAGCTTTTTTGCACTGAACAGCTGGAAACAAAGTCAAAGTACAACCTGGCAGTTTTCTTGGCTGAACAGAGATGCTGTTGAATCTGAAAGTCACAGGCAAAAAGCCCATATTGACAAAGGTTTGAGATAGTGGTTCAAGATATTAAGAGAGTCAGAACCACAATTTGCAGGATTTACAAGAAGAATATTTTGAACTTTATCCTTCTGCTACAGCTAGCATCCAGGGATTATCTCCCTTACCTCTCTCCTTTAAATAATTTTTTCCACAACAGCTATCAAAGCCACCATCTTCCCAGCAGAAGCAGCCAGGACTTGCTGTCAGGTCTTCCTAGATGCTCAGATTAGCTAGCTCTCTTCTCCATGTGGGAACTCTCAGATCCCACAACTTAGTGAAGCAAGGATTTGGATCTGAGATTCAAGTTTCCATGAGGGGATTTCTGTTATTATAGCAGAACTGGTTCCAGACACAGCCACTGTGAACTATGTGACAGGATATGAATCCTCTTGTATATATTCTTGCTGTGTGATCTCACTCTTCGTTTCTTCACATCCCCCTTTTCTCTATAGTATTGCAACACTTCATTGATTCAACACAATCGACAGGAGAGCATGAAGGCAGAGGCAGACTCTCAGATTGGAACAGCTGGTTTTCTTGATGGCATCATGTCCCAAAGAGAGGTAAGGAATCACAAGAAAAGAGACTGCTTATTCTCAATAGCAAACAACTCCACACCAGAGAAGAAAGCACAACCCTGCTGACTGTGAGAAAGAGGCAGCAGTGGGATTTTGAACATATTTCACACTCCTTGATGGATCATGCCTGAAGATTTTGTGGGAAAGCGGAACACAGAGGAAACCACGCTTCAAAGCCTATCACTGTACTCACAGGGCCTATGAAAACTTTATAAATACGATCCCCTGCTATACTGTCCAACGCCCACGTGCAGACCTGCTGACACGACCAGTTCCTCAATGGCCACACTCCACAACTACTACACCCTGCTCCCATTAAGCTTTGGAGTAAGCTCCTGTCAGTCATGCCAAGGTGGGCTTAATGATAGATGGACAAGGACGACCAACGCGGACTGAAAAAGATGGTCAAAAGTCATTAACCCTGTGACGAAGCTCTGAACAAGGACTGCTAGACATAATAGCCACCCACGTCACAGCCAACAACCACACTGAGTACCCACCCATGAGCTGACAAATCTTAGGCTATTCCACTCACAGTTGTCTGTCGCACTAGTCCTTGGACATAGGAGCACAAAATTGTCGAGTTTGCTCTTCCCCCATCTCAACCACTGTCCTGCTTCAACATGCAGCAACAAAAACAAGCTACCAAGGAACTGCCAACTGCCTGCCTGCTGATCGGCAGGAGAAGGCGCTCAGGCCAGCGAGGCTCAGCAGTTACTCTGGTCCCCAGAGCTTAAGTTTCCCAAGCAGGAAACCTTTGACTGAACACCACAAAAAGGGGTGCAGGAAGCAAGACCATAAGCTATCTTAAATCCATGAGCTCTTTTCTTCTTCCAGATTGCTCACACCAAATACCGTATCTTTTATCTCATCCTAAAATAAGAGAACATGCATTAAAGGATCAGGCTATCAACTCCTGAAAGCTGGGCCCTTTCCATAGCCCTCTCTTGCAACAAGGGGTTTGCTTCCATTTCTCAAAAGTGAAGAAGGAAATCTATACTTGGACAGAGAAGGCATATTCCAAAGGACAATCCCTAAAAACAAATCTGCTCTCTTTTCTCAGTTGCTGCAGTGCCACCCTCATTGAGTGTCTCCAATGAAGCTGATTATAGTGGTAAGCGCAAGTCAGCCCCTCAAACACTCAGGCAAGCCAGAGTCCTCAAGTGGAAATAAGCAGTTTCATGAGCAGCAGAACTGAAGTCACTTGGGTTCCTCCAGATTCGTGTCTCGAAGTTAAGTTCCTCTTAGACCAAACTGATGTCTAATAAAGGGTGAGTCAATACCATTCCCCGCTCCACAAGCACCGCTGGGGTCCCTTCCCTCCGCCTAATTGCCTGCTTTCACAAGATATACAGGAACTTATTACTTCAGAGCCTTTGTGCCTTCTGAGGAACATCACCGCAACTTGCCAGCAGGTTCAGAGCAGCAGAGAGTGGGACAGAAACCAGGCTCACAGACACACAACATGGTTACGTGAGTCCCGTTTCCTTAGTCAGAGTAAAACTCCAGACACAGCTAGAGGGAAGCCATACATTCAGGGGAAGTGCTGGCACGTTAAACCCAGAACAGTGTTATCTGTGACACCTGAGCAGGCTCTGCTCTGCTCTCCAGGAGCTGCTCTGTATATGACAAAGCTCCTGACCTTCCAACATCTGTTGAGTTTTTATACAAAAGCAAGTCAGTGCCCTGTAAGGCAGTACAACATCTTTGTTGACATTTCAGTCCCTGGGAGAGAAGCTCTCCTTTGGCTTTGTGTCAGCCACCTTTGGCTACGTCAGAAAATAGTGCATAGCCTGTTCTCTCAAGCAAAGCCATTTGCCTGTGCAAAAGTTCCCAGCAAACGACAGGAGGCTGCAGCTGGAGAAAGGAGACCTGGGATCACTGCACACAACCTCACCTTTTATTATTTATCCACATTTACTGAACACAGCCTGGTTCTAATCCATCAGTGCAAGAAACCTGCTAATACACCTACATGATTGGAGAGAGACTCCTGCATTTTATGGGACTCTACTGCAGCAAATGTCAAGGCTCAGCAAAACAAGAAGGCACTAGGAACTGTCTCACACAGCCTGGGATCTCTCTTGCTCATCACCCAACCGGCATACATTTGATACAGCATTAAACAAGGAACTTGAGAGCATTCTGTTGTCTCAAATTCATGCCATAGCTTTGTGTGCACATAACCCCCCCACCAGCAGAAGCTAGAACAAAGTATGACTTTCACATTTAATAGCTTCCAAAAATGCTTGTTCTTGAACAAAGTGGCACCCCATGTGCCTCAGACGTTTTATAAAGGCTGGAAAGATGGGAATTCATTAGAGCATTACACCCTGGTCTATCCTCAGCAATGAACCTGCTTCTGCTCCAGAGAGGTCAATCTGGAGTCTGTACAGATGCTTCAAGATTGGCTTTTGCAGAACAATAAGGTGGTCACTGGTGCAGTACAAGCTCTCCACAAAAATTTCTCTAGTGCACTCTAGCCCTATCACAGTGCCCTCATCATGCCAGCTCAAGGTACACACAGCTGGGAAGAATCCTACCTGGATCACAGCATTCAATATATTTTTCAATGGTTGTCTACTTGAGAAGTAGACAAGACTTGAGAAGACTTCCTGAGCCTCAGGATACTCCTGAACATACTTAGGTTTGGTACTAAAGGACGAAATACAACTTCCATGTGCCACAGGAAGTTAAACAGTACTGCCACCATCCTAGGGCCCAGAAATATTACGGAGCTTGTTAAATGATGATAATCCTAAGTAGGCCACCTTCAGCACTACTGAAGACAAAAGCTCTCAACTGTTCCTGCT
>NW_009213284.1:0-1140 GCF_000690835.1 Fulmarus glacialis | reverse complement strand
GCAGTTCGCGCTGCAGCGTTTCGGCTCTGCCCTCGCCCCCACGCGCTGCGTCCTGGCCGAAGCCTCCGTGGGGAAGTGCGCGGTCCTAACCAAGTGTCACGTACAGAAAATGCGGGGAAATGAGAAGCGAGAGAGAGTCTCAACTCCGCTTGTACCGAAATACTGGAAAAAAACGTGGGGGCTTTGAAAAGTGGTGAAAGGGTGGAATGTGTAAAGATTCTGTGGGAAGAAAATGTCATCCCATCAATGGATTTTTTTTTTTTCAGCGTTTTCTTGCCTTCTGTTGAGTTTCATAATACAAGCATGCTTCTTTGTTCCCCTCTATTCCCTGTCAAAGCCCTCTCTTTCGATCGGGTATGTTCGTTTTCCTTTTTGTTTTTTAAACGCTCAACTTGAAATCTAGTCAGCTTCAAAATGTTCGTTAAAAATATGTAAGGTCCCCCCCTGCTTTGTCACTCTGCCAGATTTTGTGGTTTTACAATCCAGTTTCCTGGAGAGGGTTTTTTTAAATTATTATTGGGGTTTTTTTTTTTTTCTCTTCCCTGTTGCTGTGTGAGTAATTGGAAAAAAAAAAAAAAAAAAAAAAAGAAAACCACAACTGGAGAAACTGGCTGTGGGGAGGAAACAGTAAGATGTCAAAAGTAAACATTCCAAAAATAGAGGAAAATCCAATCACCAAGAACTGAGAAAAACCAATGTATATATAACAATTAATAAAAAGAGAGATGCTAGTGTAATGGAGCTCACATTTTTCTCTTATGGATAACCTGCAACCCATTTTCAAAAAACAGACAACAATATTTGATTTACTGCTTTAAACAGTAGCAGGTATAAGTATGAGGAATGGGGGAGAGGCATTCAAGAAATAACTGGCTAAAAGCCAGCAGTATGTTTTCCCATGATTTTAAGGTCTCAGCAGCCTGACTCGCCAGCTTCTGTTCTGTCTCTTGCAATTTTACGTATCCAAAATCTAGATTAAACTAATCCCTCTTGCTGTCTGCCCCTGCAATTTAGAGGCATGCTATGATATACAGTGTGTATGTGTATCACCACAGTTCCACTGGCCGACACAGAGAGCACTTACTGGTGGAACTGGAAACCTGAGCTTTAAAAAATAAATAAATAAATAAATAAAAGAAA
>NW_009213283.1:0-649 GCF_000690835.1 Fulmarus glacialis | reverse complement strand
GTGCAATGTGTGCATGCAGTATGGGTGTGTATGCCGCGTGTGTGCATGTGCCGGGCGCCATGCATGCAGGGCGCGTGCAATGTGTGCGTGCAGCCCGTGTTTATGCGGGCCGTGTCCGTGCAAGCCAGAGGCTCCCACTCCCGGTGTGTGAACAAGTTTGCTTTTTGGGGAGAAACTGCTCTCAGCCCCGAGCCAGGCGGCGCAAGGGGCGCGTCAGGAAAATCCCGCCTGCTAAGGAGAGGGTCACTGTGTGGCGCCTCTGGTTTGGTCAAACGTTTGTTTTGTGGCTCCTGAAAACTGTTTAAAAACGAGATTCGAGGCGAGGAGAGCTGCTGCTGCTGCTGCGGAGGACAACCGCTGGGTTTTATTTAAGCAAGCGCGGATGCACGGGTCGCCGGCGGTTGGCCGAGTGTGTGCAGCTCCCGAAGCCCTCGCACACCCGGCGTTTGGGGTGCGGAGGGGCTTTGGGGGCGGCAGAAGGTGCTAAACCCAAATATCGGAGGTGCAGTCCCCGCCGGGGTAGCGGATCTCGTGCGCCAGGCAGGGCCCGTTGGGCTCCTTCCCGAAATCCACCAGGAAGCTCTCGTTGACGGCCAGGCCGCCCTGCTCCGTGTCCACGTCCAGCTGCAGCAAGACGGAGCCGTCCCTG
>NW_009213282.1:0-12039 GCF_000690835.1 Fulmarus glacialis | reverse complement strand
AAACCATTCTATGATTCTGTGATTCTGTGCCATGAATAGGACAGGGGATGTCGGTGCAGCAAGACGTGGCCAGGACCCCTGGCATCCCCACATCCCTGGTGAAGTACCTGCCTAACATGGCCCCTTTAGGAAAATCAGGAGAACCTTCAATCAAGATGTAGTACCTTTTCCCAGGGTAAAAGGTATTCTACTCGGTTCCCGACAAATGCGTTTCACTTTGACGTTGGAGCTGCAGGCTTTAGTCTTGTGGATTGTTGCTGTGTTGATAAGATTAATGATGTTGTCGTGGTTATCGTAATGGTGTTTCATCAAAATGCCCCCTTTTCAGGTTGGGTAGGAATGTGGGAATCTCTCCCTTCATATTTTAAGTTGTTTTCTCAATTCCTATTAGCAGGAGAAACTTTGAGGTGTGATTCCCAGTGCTGAGACGAGAAGGTCTATTTCAAAGAATTCAAAACCTCATGATTTCTGAGGCCTGACTGAAGGGGGTTTAATGGTTGGAGCTGCTGACATGCACCAAACCCCTCAGAGTATACCTGCAGGGAACAAAAGCCTGCGAGAGACATACTTATTCATTACTGTGTACACTCATACATTATAAAGCTTAATGTTTGCTTGAAGCCTGGGTGACACGGACTCCATTTACGCTGTGTTTGGCTCTTAATCATTATGATAATTCATTACACGTCATCTCTAAAAGGTAGATTAAGTCCAAGCATGACAAAACCTCCTATTGGGTTGCTGCTGAGATCTGCCTAATAAAACCAACGTTAAGTTTATTTTAATTTTTCTGAAGCAAAGTTCTTATTTACCTATTACCAAGCCATGCAATTACTTAAAGACATTATTTTTCTGCTCAATGACGAAATAAGCCCCAAAGTCATATCAGTGGGGTCACCCGGATACCTGTAAATGAGGTCTCTGAGCTTAGCAGCGGTTTGCTAATTACTGCTGATCCAGTGCCCTGTAAGCAGCAACCATTAGCAAGATGCTGTTTGGCTGCTGGCGGTTTCCAGCCTGGATGCCCAGCGCACTGGCGGCTGTGCTGTTCTCAGCGTTACAGAAATCCTGAAGTAAGTGATAACCCTGCCGTCAGCACGGGCGAGCGTAAGCAGAGCGGACATGCTGACGGAGGCCAGGCAGTGCTGTTTAGTTCACAGCGCAATCTTTTTGAACTGCAAGAATTTATTTTCCCATTTGGGGCCCCTGGACTTGACTTTCAAAACAAGAACCATATTCTGAGCTTTTTGTTCCAGCAGAATTTTTTTTAGCTCTGCTAGTGCTGCAAAGGTGCAAAAAGAAATCAGGTTCTGGCTCCCGCCTTAAATTTAATTTTTTGCATTTGCCAGATCGGCTCTTTCGGTTGGCCCTGTGTCCCCCGTACAGGCTGTGGCTGTGCCGGGAAGATCCCACGGTATTAGCACATGCTGCCGAATGCAGATCCGCTCCTCGTGTGCGGCTGTTCTCTCTGCCTACAACCCTTCCAGCTCACTTTTGTGTGAGATGTCTCTCTTCCAAGTGAGTAAACCACAGATGCGACTTCTCGCATGATTACCAACTTTTATGGAAAGCTTATGGCTCCCTGCAAGGTCTCCTCCTCCGCTCCCACTGTGCTGCTGTTTTTCTGAAGGCAAATTAAACAGATCTATTCCTATCTGACTGAAGCCATTGAGTTACTTAAACAGATTGACCTGACTTAGGCTTATCAATGTCTTTAATGAGGTATCCTCTGCAACTTCTGCTTGGCTTTTTGCCATCCTTCTCATTAAAAAAGTTTATTTTAGAATCTCTTTGTTCCAGGTGGAGTCATTGCCAGCTAGTTGGCTGGGTATATGGCTGACCCTTACCCCTAATAATGCTTTAATTTTAGTTTCTAAAGCCTGAGAAACTGAAAGCAAAGGCACTGAGAAATTACCTTGCTTATATATGTATGATTTGGAGAGCATTTCAACTCTACCTGAGGAGCAGGAGTGGAGAGGGTGCTTCTCACCTGTGGCTCCGTTGAAATAATACTGCAGAACAGAAAGAGTTTCAAGATTAAGATGCTGTTTCTTGCAGCCCAGGTGAGATGCCTTCTCATGATTGCCTTTTAAAATGACAACAGTGACAGATTCCACCAGGCTGGAGGATAACCACCTCCCACTGCAACTTTTGTACGAAGTCGAACCTTCAGGATCAAATGGTGGGTATCTGTGAAGGGCTTACCTGAAGTGTAGGAAAAAAATCATTATTGATGCATAGAGAAACTGGTGTGCTTCTCTGGGATGAATATACATCAAAAATGGCTGAATTAATCCAGATTTATTCTGATAAAACTGCGCTCTGGTCTGGATCATCTCTCCATGGCCCCGTCTTTCTTGCTGCTCATGGTCCATCTCCTAAAGCTATTAACTTGGCTAACGTTAGGGACTTGTTTTGTTTTTTTTCCTTCAGCAACTAAGTATCATTTATGTATTGTACATCAGTCAGGGCCAGATCCTTTACAGGACCTGTATGTGCATGAAGTCATGCCTTTTTGAAGGCCTTATTCAAGGCTACAAGGAGGCTACCTTTCTTGTGCTCCAGATCCTTTACCTTGAACCTTCACCCAAAAGTACCTCCCAAGCTCTTCCTCCCCCCCAAATAAAAAAACCCAACAAGCAGTACTGGCTGTCTTCTTTCAGGGCACAGATTATTAATCCTGCAGGTGAGATCCTGAGCAGAGCACTCAGCGGTGGGAAGAGAAGATGTCCCTCAGTCTCCTTCTCAACAAAACTGATGCTTGTGGCTGACTTTTCTGCAAAAGCCCGTCTTGTCCACATGTGTTGGGCACACCACATACAATATGGAGACCCCAAGGAAGCACGGGCAAAAGAATGCCTGATTTCTGTGTGCCTGTTGTGCGCAGCCATGAGACAGATGGCAAATACTCTTGCCAAGGAGCAATGTACAGGGACATCACCCCAGGTACCTCTGGGAACAGTATTACCACCACCACCACCCCTGCTACTACTACTACTACTACTATTACTATTATTATTATTATTAATTTTTTTTCCTTTAAGACAAAGTCCCTGCAGAGTTTAGGTGCCAGTCTGGGAAGAGGGCTGCTAATCAGAAGGGGTTGAATATGCAAGTTTGCACTCAGGCATCCTTTTTAGTCTCTTGTTGTTGTCTCTATGTCCCTTTGCTGGAGCAGAGTCTATCAGAGCTGACCAGGTTTAGCGGAGACTGATTTTGCCTTCGTCTTCATCACACTCCATGTATACTGTTAGTGGGGGCAGGTTTCCAACTCTGGTGAAGTGTCGGTTTCTTCTTTCATCCAGGCAGAAATAAAACCAATTTAATACAAAGTTGCTGCAGAAGAAAAGCCGCCTGCTCGGGCAAATAAGCCACCTCTGCTTCTGCCCCTCCTGCTCCAGGCACCCAGCCTAGGCGCTGACAGTATTTTCATCTCAAATGCGTGGTTAGAAAAGCGGGGCAGGGAAACCCAAGATAAATCTTGCATAATAGATAGCTTCTATACCGAGACACATCTTATTCCCAGACAGAGAGAGGAGGAGGAGGAGTGTGTGTGGCTCTCGGCCCGGGGAATAGAGCGGGATGCGGGGAAGCGGAGGCAATCCCACGGCGCTAGCGAGGACGCTGCATTACAGATCCCAGCAGTGCGCTCCAACCTCCTGGCTGCGGAGCAGAGATTGCTCTTCTATGTCACAGTATTTATTACTGATTGCTATTGGATTTTTATAGACCTGATTCAGCAGAGCATTTGCATCTGCATTATTTAAGTGAGTGGGAAACCCACTCTGTCTTTATAAAGCTAGATGTGCGCTTAAGTGTCTTGCTGAGCTGGGATTAATTTAGAGAAAATAAATAGCTGCTTCCTGGCTTGGATAGCAAGCAGTCTGGGGCCAGCGTTTGCAACCTGATTAGATTTAGGATGTTTCAGTTCTAAGTGCCTAACTTGAGATACCTCAGCACACAAGTTTATCAAAAAATATAAGCACCCGTGAGAAAAGCAGAGCCTTAACCGCATCGAACCACATTCAACAGCCCGAACGCTAATTTACAGAGTGTTTTCCAAAGTGTGCAGTCCAAAGAGCTGGATAATGAATGTAAAGCCGTCCAGAGGGCCATGTATATTGGATTTGCAGACAGCATTATTGAGTTGTGGTCAAACTGACCACAGATAGACCTGTTCTGACTCAAATAATTGGGTAGCAGTCTGCGTGTGAGCCACAAAAGTTTGGAGAAGGTGTTTCTTGTGTCTTTGTGTGTGCCTGGTGGGCCTGACCCTGTGTTCCTGTGCTGGGCTCTGAGAAATTGCCCATTAAAATCAAAGAGGTTTTTGAGTGAATAAGGAGTTCAGACTGTATCACTGTGGATTTTAGTTCCTTCCATTCATTTTCCTTTGATTATCAGTACAACACTTTATTTTTGCACAGTGTAATATTTTATTAAAGGCACATTTGTAGCTAATAACATTTATGAAGAGGCAGCTTTGACTGAAACCGCATCTGAATGTCACTTAAATAATGAATGGGAATGCCATATATTCATTAAAATTTGAACAATGATAACTGTATGTCTGTTTGAGTCCCCTTTTTGATGGGTATGGCCAGCAGCCATTAAAATACAGTGGGAATTCTTGTTTGCAGGCTTACAATGGCTGATAATAACACTCTTGATAAGTATTTGCAGCTCAAGATGCTGAATTTACAAAAGGGATTCATCACAGCTAACAGTGGCTCTGAAGATTGAAATGTTACCATCATTCAGCTCTACTTTTTCTTTTCTTTTTTTTTTTTTTTTTTAAGTCTCATGTGTGTAAAGAAAGGATTTTACTTCCCCTGTAGAGTTTGTTTTCTGCTGGCCCCTCTGAGAAGCTACTCACTTTTTGAATTTAAAATATTAGCCAGTATCCCCAGCTGGTGCAAACTGGTCCCAGCACCACGATGGGAGAGGTGGAGTCTCGGGGCGATGAAGGTGTGGACCTTTTGTAGGTTTTTCTTTCAGAGCTTCCTTTCACAGCAAACCATGCGTAGAAAGAGGAAAAGGCAGCATGTAGGTAACATTGGGATGTTGTTACAAATGACTTGGCACCTGATTTCCAACCACTGTGACTAACATGATCTTTAATATAAATAAAGCCATCCAACAGATCTTTCAAAACACGCCCATCCTTGCCCTGTAGACAAGGCAGTGTTTAGCACCCTTATCCCAGATGCATTCGTTCTGCACAGAGCGTATATAGTCACTCATGACCCTCTAATTACTCGTGACCCTCTCAACCTATAACATAGCACTGGTTTAGAGAAAAAAAATCTACTTTTCATCCTATTTTTATCCCAGAGGGTTTGTAGAATTTAGAAATGGAAGTGACCTACTGGGTTGTCGAGTCCATTTTTTACACCTGCCGCTCTTTCTTCCAAGCCTCCATGTTTCTGGGCTTTTTAATGTTTACAAATGCCTTGCTGCTGCCACTATTTCCTCAGCTCGGTGATGTGTGGATGTCAGTTGGTTCTAACAAGGAGACTCACGTGGCACTTTGAAGTTGGTGGAAAATATGGAAAAATCCTCTTAATAGGATCTATCCCAGAAAGTGGCTTTGCTTATCTTACAGTAAATATGAGGTACTTACTTAAAAAAATTTATTAACTACAAAGTCTTGTAACTCTTTGCTTAGACCTACAAAGCTGACCCAACAGAGGCAGTGTGGTACAGTGGCTAAGATAACTGACAGATTTATAATCTTCATTTTGATGTTGAAAAAGTCACTTAATAGAGCTTTTCCTTTCCACCCTTTTCCATTCTGCAGGGCAAGATTTATCTGAGCAAAAAGTGCTTACTAAGCATCAGTAGAGCACCTACTATGCCAGGACCCTGAACTTTATCTCTCAAGGGTGGTCAAATAAAAAATAATAAGTTGGTCTTTTGAAGAAATAGATCTTTCTATTTTTCTTTCTATCTTTCTTCTTTGAAAGAATCTCGTACGGTTGGGTTTTCGACTGGCACAGAGTGCTGGAGTTCTTCTTAAGGATTTGGCAAGCTGTTTGCGTTTAGTTTTTCGTCTGTCGTCAAGGATATAGTCTGTTGAGTTTGCTGATTCTTTCCCCCATTCCTGTGTTCAGTTCCGATCTGGCAGCAGGAGCACATCCTTGTGCATTAAACAGGATGCAGTGCCTAATTATTATCTTGATTAAATTTTGTGATTAAGTGGTCTGTAATTGTCGGTAGGCTCAGACTTTCCAAGATATTACTCAGAGCTGCATTGACTGATCATCTGGTCAGGGTTGAGGGGGCACTGTGTTGATTAAATCTTCCTTTAAGGGGAAGTGGCACACATCTCTGCGTGCGCTTAAGCTCTGAGGAATTTCTTTATATTTCTCTTCACTGAGCAATATGTAAAAGCCTATCAAGTGCAAGGCTAGATAGGTAGTAAATGTCGAGAAAGTATCTATAGAGAGATGTATGTATAAAATATATTAATGACTCCTTGTTTAATTTCAGAAGAGTGAAAAATACCCGATAAATTTCCAAAGTATGTACAAAAATCTGAGAAAATAAATATATGATAGCAACGTAATTTCCTCCTGATGACTAAAAATCCTTATGACATTTTTAAAGCTAGGGAAGAAGCAATTTTAGGGGTGATTAAATTGAAATCTCTGTCTTTCTCTGTCCTCTCTATCCATGCTTTTTAAATTTTACTCCTTTAATACGCTATGGCATATTGATAAATAATAATAATAACAAAAAAGCTATGGTCCTTTTAACAAAGAAAGGGCAGCCTGGAAGTCAAATGTTGTTTTTCAAGCTCAGTGCAACTTGGACTTGAAGACTTGACTATCACCCAGCAGTAACAGTGTGGAGATGAAATCCACTTGGATAAAAAGTACAGAGCAATGCAACTTGACAGGCTGAGTCCTAAAGGGCAGCAGCCTTGGATCCAATAGTCCCTCTCATTTTGAATAATTGCTGTGCAACACGGAATCAAACATTTATTGCTGAGTATAGGCGCATTTGCTCTCCCTGGTGACCCTCTATAAGCAAATGTGCAATACGATTTTATTACCAGGAATGCATTTCACACAAACTGTTTGCTTTACAGAATTAAATAAACCCGGACAAAGGACAGTCAATACTATTGTTTTGCCTTCTTGCATTAAATGCTGTTTCCTAGAGAGTTCAATAGCAAGCCAGAAGAGAGAATGGTTCTGTCTAAATGATTCACGTAGAGAAATTCACCTTTGAGGAAAAGCTCACAGGAGCACCAAAATCAAAGGGTTGCTTCTCTGTAGACAAAGCATTCAGACTATTGCCTTCATCTGAGTAGACCGTTGCGATTGATGGCTAGTGGGAACTAGGTTGACTGGAGAAATCTTAGCCAAAAAATTTGTTTCCAAACTGGAACGGCCGAACAGTGGCGAAGCTTTGATTTTACTGCCAATGCAGCATTTGAAGAGCGAAACCATATTTGTGGCTGTGGTTGAAAGAGCTTCTGGGAGACATTTGAACCCACGCCATGAATTTATGAACTAGAAACATTTTTCAGTGTGCAGGAAAAGGACATCTCGGAGCAGCACTTGCCTGGGGAGGGGCTGTGACCAGTCTTGCCTTTGGGCAGAGCCTGCGATGAGACCGATATCTCTTCAGTGCAATTAAAAATAAAGGCATCTGGTGCCTGGCTTGTCATGATGACAGCACATTGCACTGTTGTGGAGGGACATTAGGAGCCACTTAAAGTGCCAACTAGTGCCTTATTTGTTGTGCTAATGTATTCCTGCAGTGTTGACTCTCCCTTGCTAGGACACAACTAGACTAAGCAGAGTCAGAAAGGTTAATGTGTTTGGTCTTTTTCTTTCTATCAGCTTTATGAGCACAAGAGGGCTAAGGGATCCCAGGCACGGAGCAGCGGCTTTGTTGTCTTCATAAAAACTTGAGAACTCCACTCAGAGATACAGATCCAACACAACACCCTAAACTCTTAAAATCATGTAGTTGTTCGTATTCAGATACATGCTGGTTGTTCTCCCTCCCCAGCGATATGCTTTTGTACAATGATAAGGTTAAGTCAAAGGGAAGCACTATAAAATATGTATTGGATGTGATTGATAGCACTGCATGGAAGCGAGAGTAAATTCTGAGATGCTGATTTATTGTTCCAACACCAGCAATTGGGCTTTTTATGAGACTTGAACTAAGGAATGTAAACACTGGATGACAGGCACAGTGGGACTGGCTATCCAGACGATACCACCAGTCTGTCCAGGTATTGAGAGCTGGCACGGAACAGCAGAGAGAAGCCATCCAAACACTGCAGGAAGTCCTCAGCTGTTGCAGGTCTGTCGGTGGTGCAGGGATGAGATGTCCTGGGGCTCAAGCCCAATCAGGGTATTCTGGGGGGTTCATCCTCTGCACGGTCCAGGATCAAGCCTCCAGCTCCAGGGAGCAGAACCGGCACTGGGTGCAGGATGATAGCCACCGTGGACCATTTTCTAAGTCTAACCCCCGCATTGGAGAAACAGGCTTTGTCCTGAGCAAAGAAAGGTGGGAGGACATGTGCCATCTCAGCACTCTGAGTGTGTGATCTGGCAGAGGAGTCCTCTCTACCAAAATTTTCTTTGTAATCATTTGTGAGATAAATAAATTGCATGCATCACACACAGCCAAATGAAATGGAAGCTACGGCGAAGCTGGTCAAGGGGACTATAACCAGGGGACTTTTCAGTCAAGGGGACTTTCTGTTTCAAGAAGTTGCATAATCGGTGACCTAGACTTTCGAGACAAAATTTTTGGCAAATGAGACTGATCTGAAGCAATTCTCTTATTCACTCAAAAGTTTCTGCCTCTTGCCAACTCAGTAATGTGCTGTTGGGACAGGTAGAAAGGGCTGCTTTCCAAAAATAAACAGATATTATGCAATAAGCTTAGTTATGTTAATAACTAAAAGACAGATGTACTATTTATTATCTACTTTCAAATCCAAGTAGTCAGTCATACTGATGATTACTGATTTTTTTTTCTCTTATGAAGGGAAATGTGTGGAAAAGGGCAGAGCTTGGTATTTAGCGTTCTACTTTTGATTCTACATTGCAGCTTGGTAATTGATGAAAGATCCTGGCACACGTTGCTAGAAGCTTTTCTGTTGCCTTTGTGCTTTGAACCAGGTCTGACAAGTCACATCAGGAGTCCTTCACAGGACCCTTGCTCTAGCCAGAGTAAGATCCTTCTTGCAGGACCTGCTTCTGGAGTTCTCACCGAAGTGAATGGAGTAGATCTGGATAGAAAGCGCCTGTCTACATTCTGTTACTTCATATTTTTTTGTCCTGATTCTGTTGAATCTAGGAGGTGTCCTGCACTTAATGTCCACTGTTGTAAAACAGGAGCAATCTTAAAATTCATCCTGAATTTTTAAAAAAGGGACTTTGGATAAAATGGCTGGTGGAAATTATTTGGACGACTCAGCTGGCTTTATGTGAACTTGGAGCAGGCCCAAAATACACTGACAAATCCAGCAGTGAAAAAAATCTCTGTGTTTGTTGTCAGCTAATGTATTTTTCCCCTGCACTCCGGGTTATTCACCCTGCCTCTCCTCAGGCACTTAATTTTGATGTCTAAATTAGGAGCCCCATAAATGAGAAGGCGAGGCTCCCCACGTTGCCAAGGGAGGGAGCGAGCCCCTGCGCCATGGTCGCTCAGTGAAGGAATTTAACTTTGAAATTACAAGCGTGAGTTAAAAGTGTGAGATCGAGGTGTGCGTCCCAGCGCCGGGCTGGAGCTGCACGTCCTGGCTCTCATCCCACCTATTCGTGGGGAGCGACCCAAGAGCTTACCCACCTCCATTCACCTGCTCCACCATCCCTAGGTGACTTATATTACCCTCTGCAGAAGCACTGCTTTCTGCATAAGGAACGTGCAGGTAATATCACGCTGAACGCCAGATTCACGTCTCTGCAACCTCAGTGACCTAAAAGGGGTTGTGCAAATGTGAGTAGATGCACGTGGCTTCTCTGCCCCAGAGAAAGGCAGTATGTGAAATTTGGGCTTGTATGCCTACGTGGAGATAGATAGCTAAAAACCAAACCAATAAAAACGTTGAGCTGATAATATGTACCCCTGTCACGCTCAGAAATGCTCTTGAATAGGGTGGGTGACAATAGCACGGTGTCTTCTAGATGCAGGTGGAGGCAGCAGATGACTGCGGTGGCCGGTGCCATCCCAGCCTGGGACCCTGCGGCTCCTTTGCAGGCATCGCTGCGGGTCACTGAATCGCAGCCAGCGAGCCAGCTGGTAGCACACTCTCTCTGTCTGCAGTTTACTTTATCCCATAAAGTGTTTCAAATGCTTTTTTTCTTTCTCTCTCTCTCCTTGCTTTTTAACAGGTGGCATTGAAGGACTTTTACCTTTTTTTTTCCCCCAGTCTTTTTGAGGCTCTCCCTGCCTCTCGTCACGTCACGGGTGATGTCCCTGACAGCTGACCACGGACTTCTCTGCCAGAAACCTTTTTTCTTGTTCAAAAACCCATCTGTTACAAGGCTGCCTAATAACCCCCTCCTCCTGCCGCAGGCTCAAAGCCCTCACCCTCTGAGAGGCTGCTCTATCCTTCTGCCGGAGGCACCAGGGATGGGGCCCATAAAGACCCTGGGAGCAGCAATGCCTGCCTCCCCGCTCTGCTCCCGCGATGCTGCCTTTGCCAAGCAGCACGGCAATCGGGGCTGAATTACCGAAGCAAAAGCCAGCCGAAGCGGCGCAGTGTTACCCTCTTCGGAGACCGGCTGCTCTCACCTGGCCTCTCGCAGCTAATCATATTGACAGGAGCCATTGTTTATTTTCCTCCGTCCTTGTCTTCCTTGTTTTATGGTAAATTAGAGCAGGCAGGCAAACCATCCATCAGCCTATAAATGCTGCAGAGTATTTTGGCTTTGTGCTAAATAATTGTGCATTTTATTGCTATTTACACATTCATTTTCCTAGGCGATAAAATGCAAACTGCAGTCCCCAATACTTTTTATATTTCGTATCTGTATCGTGGCAGCTGCGAAAGCTTCAGCAGTAGCATGCAGCCTGCTGCTGTAAATTCACTTTCTTATTTCAGTAGGTCTAACATTTATTTATAATTAATGTCAGGGACCTTACACAGTAATACCAATTATTGATTTTTTTTTTTTTTTAAGAAAAAGAAATTACTTTTTTTCTTATTACTGCCATAGCAACACAATCAAGTTGCAGTGGCTAATCTTGTCCAGAACAGTGGAAGAAAACGCTCTTAAAAACGGAGTTGGTGGTAAAGTTATAAAAAGCAGCATGTGACCCCTTAACTCTAGTGTTTGTATAGATGGGGATTATTGTATGGGGGGCAGGGAGCAGCAACTCAAATTAGCATCTCTGTTGGTGTCAGCAAAGGTGGGTGGGAATGGGAAAGCTCTGCAGCAGGAGCTGTTGTAGGCACTGCAAAATTAGTGCCTTTGGAAGTGGCAGTAGGGCTTTATGTCCCAACACAGCTGGGGACAGGTTGGGCACAGGCTCTCCGGTGGATCCTCAAACTCCCGGAGGATGACCACTGCAGGTTGTGCATTGCCGGCAGTGCCAATGGGATGCAGCACTCCCTGTATGATGAACAAAACTCAGCTTGAGTCACCACAAACACATGCACAAGGATGTGAATTGGACCAAAGAAGCCTTAAAATACATTTTTATACTTTGAATCTCCTATTACCTTCTTGGTGTTAAGATAGCTAGCCATGCATTTGCAATCTAAATTTTCTTATCAGTAGCCCTTGCGTGGCTTGTGCTTCTTTTTCAGTCCAACTGTCACCCATTATGCCAGAAAATTTGCTGAGGGTGGCATCAGACTTGGCAAAGAGCGATGGGAACAGCAGCCAACTCCGTCTTAAACTAATTTTTACCCCTGCCAGGGACGGCTGCCTAGCAAATGCTCGGAGGACCCAGGCTGAAATACAGCCCTGAAGAAGGTGCAGGTCAGAGGTGTGAAGGGGGTTGCACAGGGCAAAGTAACATTTCTGTTATTGTAGAATTATAGAATCATTAAGGTTGGAA
>NW_009213281.1:0-780 GCF_000690835.1 Fulmarus glacialis | reverse complement strand
CATTGGCCAGCTGGGTCAACCAACCTGGCGAGGCTCCCCTCACCCCCCACCTTCCCCTGCATGTGGCAAGGCATGGGAGGCCGAAAAGAGACACGAAAAGGCCCCGGGGCAAGTCCCCGGTGCAAGCACCACCCAGCAACAACCAAAGCATCAATGGGCCATCAATGCTCCTCTCATACCAAACCCGAAACACAGCACACCCCCCAAACTACTGGGAAGAAAGTTAACTCTGTCCCAGCCGGAACCAGGACACTCTACTAGAACCAGAATGTATCAAGAACTTTTTTTACATATATCATAACAGAACCAGGAAGAGCATTTCAAACTCTTGGATCTTCAAACATGTGGCTGCAGATGCCTATGGCATCTTTTATCATTTTGGATTGAATTCCTAACAAAAAATAAATGGGCAATGAAATTAGGGCAAGAAATTCTCATTAGGTGTAAGGAAAAACTTTTCCATCATCAGTGTGGTCACATACTTGACAGGTTGCCCAGAGTGGTTGAGTGATCTCCATTCTTGAAGATATTAAAAACTTGACATGACAGGCCCTGAACATCCTATTTAGCTAGCCCTTCTTTGATTGCTGGAGTTGGACTAGATAATCATGAGACATCCCTTCCAGTCTAAGTTATTCTGTGATTCTATGATATTTTTGGCTTATTCCATAGCCTTACATGAAAAATCATAAGCAGTTTGCTACCGTGTTACCCTGACTTTTTTCCATTTAGGCAGCATAGAATTATTTAAAGAGGTTGTAGATGCCCCATCCCTGGAAA